>NC_141554.1:89181875-89482500 GCF_021556685.1 Rattus norvegicus
TACTCAAGTGTAAGAAAGCCACAGTTACTTATTTTGTTTTAACCAATTGTTTGCTTCCATTTTATTTCTAAAATCTATCGTAAGAAGCATTTTGAGTGTATTTCTTGCTTACATGTAGAGAATATTAAAAATGTGGGTAGTATGTCTGGACCATAAAATATAAACAACTTCAAATTAAAAAAAATAAAAAAGTACCTATGTTATGTATCTATCCATAGCTTTTTATGTCATTTAAGCACTGTTTTTAAAAAATTCAAAACATTTAAGAGGAAATAATTTGAGATTTTTCCTCCTCAATTTTCATATTCATAATTCTTTCCTAAAGGGTATATCCAGATTTTTTAAATTAAATTTAAAGATATATTTTAATAACATTAAAGAGTAATTGTTGAAGCTGCCCTGGCAGTCTGCTATTACTAGGGAACTTCCATTATCTTGCAACTTCTGCCCAACCTTCATCAGACCTATTGATCCTGAATCATAAAGGTAAGCTTCCTTTTCCCTACCCATCCTTCCTGCTAGATGGGTCTTCTGGGGCAACCCAAGCTGCTATGTGTAGCCTCTTCCCCAAGGGGAACCTCCATTCTTCCACCACCTCTCTTCTGAGCTTTATCAGTAATATTGAACATGACCCATCCAGTTTAGCTTCCCGTCCCCTTTCATCTTCCAGGTTGCTGAGTCCTTTGGGAAAAACAAGTTACCCTAAACATCCTATTATGAAGGGGGGCCAATATTCTCCTGCTACCTCCTCCCCCACCTTCATCACACATTTGAATACTGTAACAAACTGGTAGACTTTTGTTCTTCCACCCATTTTCCCTGATTGTTGTTCCCCCAGACCAAACCAAGCTTCTCTGAGCTGTCTGCTAGCTCAAGCCAACTTGCATTTTCCTGTCACATTTCTGCACACCTTCATTGGACCTGTGGCTCCTGTCCCATACAGACCTCCAAATCCTGAATGATACAGACCTACAGATTCATAAACATACAACACAAGGATACCCATCAAAGGCCTGAAACACCCAGACCATTAGGATTAACCAACCTCCTAACAACTAGTAGAATAGGAAATTCCAGAAACCAATGCCATCCAGGTGGTTAAACGTCCTCAAAGAACACATCAAAAGCCCCAAGCACAACTTCAGAACAAACAGCCCCCCCCACAGCCAGTCTTGGATATCATAACACAACTGAAGCACGGGAAAATAACCATAAATCCAATCTTATAAAGATGATAGAAGCCTTTGGTGAGGAAATTAATAAATCCCTTAAAAAATACAGGAAAATACAATGTTACAAATACATGTCTCTAAAGAGTAAACAAACAAACCCTTTAATGAACAACAGAAATATGTAATTAAACAGGTGATGGGAATGAAGAAAACTGATAAAGACCTGAAAAAGAAAATAGATGCCATAAAACAAATAAAACAAACAAACAAACAAACAAAAAGCCTAAGGGAATCCTGGAGATGGAAAACATAAGGAAGAGAACAGAAACAACAGATGCAAGGATCACCAAAAGAATTCAGGGGATAGAAGAGAGAATCTTAAATGTTGAATACATAATAGAAGAAATTGATCAGTCAAAGAAAATGTCATATCTAAACCATTACTGACATATACCGTACAAAAAATCTGGGATACCATGAAAAGACCTAATCTAAGAATAATAGGAATAGCAGGAGGAGGACGAAGAGTCCCAATTGAAGGCTGAGAAAATGTTTTCAACAAAATCAAAGAAGAATACTTCCCAACCTAAAGAAAGAGATGCCTATAAACATACAAGAAATTTTTAGAACACCAGCTAGACTGGACCAGAAAAGAAAATCCTCCTGCCACATAATAAAGAAAACAAAATCTACACAAAATATAAGAATATTAAAAGGGGAAATGGGAAAAGGCCTGGTAACATACAAAGGTAGATCTATCAGAATTACACCAGACTTCTCAATAGAAATTCTAAAAGCTAGAAACTCCTGGACAAATATCTAGAAACCTGTAAAATACACAGATGCTGACCTAGTCTACTATATCCAGCAAAACTCTCAATCACTGTAGATAGAGAAAACAAGATATTTCAAGACAAATCTAAATTCAAACAATATCTATCAACAAATCAAGCCCTACAGAAAACACTTCAAGGAAAACTCAAAACCAAGGGGAATTCTTACTTCTAAGAAAACGCAGGAAATAAGTAATTCCATAGCAGCACAAACAAGAGAAGCATTCACAAACACAAGCTAACACCTCCAACATCAAAATAACAGGAAATAACAATCACTGGTCATTAAAATCTCTCAATATCAATGGACTCAATTCCCCAATAAAAATGATGCAGGCTAACAGAATGGATGCAAAAACAAGATCCATCATTCTGCTGCATGCAGGAACAGACCTCACCAAAGATACTTTCTCAGAGTAAAGCAAACTATCCAAAAAGCAAACGGAAGTAGCCATTCTAATAGATAAAACCGTAGAATGTCAACCAAAATTAATCCAAAAAAGCAAGGAAGCATACTTCATACTCATCATCACCAAGATTCCCAACCAAAAGGGGCACCCTCATTTGTAAAAGAAACATTGGTAAATCTTAAGTTTTAGATCAAATCCATATATTAAGTGTGAGAGACATTTGTATCTCACAAATTGAAAGGCCATCCACACAAAAATAGAGAAATAATGGAATTAAGAGATATTATAAATAAAATGAACCTAATAGACATCTATTTAATATTTTACCCAAACACAAAATAATATATCTTCTTTTCAGCATCTCATAAATCCTTCTGCAAAACTGACCACATAGTCGGTCACAAAGCAAGCCTTAACAGATTGAAGAAAACTGAAATAATTCCTTGTATTTTATCAAACCACTATGGATTAAAGCATGACTTCAACAATGGCAGACATACCAGAAAACATATACACTCAAGGAAACTAAACAGATCTCTATTCAGTGTTCTCTGGGTCAGGAAAGAAATAAAGAAATTAAAGTTTTTCTAGAAATCAATTAAAATGAAGGCACAATGTACTCAAAGTTAAGGGACACAATGAAAGCAGTGGTAAGAGTAAAGTTCATAACATTAAGTGCCTCCATAAGGAAAATTTAAAAAAAAAAAAAAAAACCTCTTACAAGCACTTTAAAAGTATAACTGAAAGTTCTAGAAAAAAAAGCAAGCATACCAAAGAGGACAACAATGAGAGAAATAATAAAAATCATGGCTAAAATCACTCAGAAACAAAGGTGATAATAAAAGCAATTAACAAAGATAAAAGCTGGTGCTTTGAGAAAATCAACAAGATGAACATATACTTAGCCAAACTAGCCAAAAGACACATAATACCAAAACAAACAAAATCCGAAATGAAAAGGGTGACATAACAATAGACCCTGAAGAAATCCAAAGGACCATTAAGACTTACTTCTCAAGCCTATACGCTGTAAAATTGGAAAATCTCAATGAAATGAATGATAATCTAGACAGGTACCACTTACCAAAGTTAAATCAAGATCATATAAAATATTTAAACAGCCCTTTAGCCCCTAAAGGAACAATAAGTCATCTCAAGTCTCTGCCCCCCAATACTAAGCCCAGGACCACATAGTTTTAGTGCAGAATTCTATCAGACATTCGAAGAAGAATACTCAAACTTTTTCATAAAATAGAAACATAAGGAGCATCACCAAACTCATTTTATGAAACCAAAGTTACCCTAATAGCTAAACCACACAAAGACTCAAAAAGTATTTCAGACCCATTTCTCTTTTAAATACTGAGGCAAATATACTTAATAAAATACTTGCAAACCAAATCCAAGAACATCATCTATCATGATCAAGTAGGCTTCATTCCACAGGCTCAGGAATGTTTCAGTATATGAATATTCATCAAAATATTCCACCTCATTACAAAAACTGAAAGAAAAATATCATAAGACTTACCAATTAAATGTTAATGAAATCATTTGACAATAACCAAAACCATTCATGTTAATGGTATTAGAGAAATCAGAGATGAAGGGCACATTCCTAAACATAATTAAAGCAATATACAGGAAGACAGTGTCCAACATCACACTAAGTGGAGAGGAACTCAATACATATTCACTAAAATCAGGAACAAAAGAAGAGTGCCCAATCTCTCCCTGTCTATTCAATATAGTACCTGAAATTCTAACCTGAGCAATAAGACAACCAAAGGAGATCAAGATGACACAAATTGGAAAGGGCAAGTCATAGTAACATTCTTTGCACATGATAAGAGTGTATACTTAAGTGAGCCAGAAAACTATGCAAGAGAACTCCTACAATTGTAAAACAGCTTCAGCAAAGTGGCTGGATATAAAATTTATTCAAAGACTTCAATAATCCTCCTTTATATAAATGATCAACGGATTGAATAAGAAATTAAGGAAAGAAACCCCTTACAATAGCCATACATAGTATAAAATATCACAGTGTAACTCTAACTATGCAAGTGAAACATCTGTATGACAAGAATATCAAGTCCCTGAAGAAAGAAATTGAAGCTATCAGAGGATGGAATGATCTCCCATGTTCATGGATAAGTAGGGTTAGCATAGAGAAAATGGCCATCTTACCAAAAGCAATCTACAGATTCAATGCAATCTTCATCAAAATTCCAACACAATTTTTTTATCATTTGAGTTTTTTATTTTTATTTTATGAATACCTTTATCACTTTGCTGTTCCTATGATAAAACACCACAACCAAAACACCATATAAAAGAAACCATTTAATTTGGGAGCTCATGGTTTCAGAGATTTGGAGTTCATGACTAAAATGGCATTGAGCATGAGAGCAGCCAGGCAGCCATGGAACCTGAGCAATAGCTGAGGGCTTACATCTTGAATCATAAGCAGGAGGCAAATATAGCTAACTAGTAATAAGCAGACCAACAGTGAAAAAAACTACATAATATTGTTATAGAAACAAACATGTAGATAAATGGAAACAAATTGAAGACCCAAAAATAAATCCACATACCTATGGGCCCTTGATTTTTGATAAAGAAACCAAAACCATACAATGGAGAAAAGAATGCATCTTCAAAGAATTGTACTGGTTTAACTGAATGTCTACCTGCAGAAGAATGAAAATAAATCCATGTTTATCTTACCACACAAAACTCAAGACCAAATCTGAGGTGGAAACATAAGGTTCTATGGAAAGTCAGTTGGTTGATGGCGTTTGTCTTGCACAAACATGTGAAGAAAGGTTTCTTTGAAGAGAACATAGGCTAAAGCAGACTTGTAAAGAAGGAACATTTCACTGAAGTAGACACAGGAGAGAGGGTATATTCCATGAGTGGTATATATAGCTGGGTCATGAAATAGAACTAACACAGTTTTCTTAGAAAATGCCAAATTGTTTTACAAAGTGGTTGTACAAGTTTGCACTCGCTCTATATCTGCACCAGCATGTCCTACATCCTGAGATTTTTATCTTATCCAATTTGATGAATAAAACATGAAATCTCAGATTTGTTTTGATTTGCATTATGGGATGACTAAAGATTTTGAACATTTCTTAGTGTTTCTCAGCCATTTGATATTCTTTGGTTGAAAATTCTCTGTTTATGTCTGTGCCTCATTTTTCATAGGATTATTTGGGCTATTGGTGTTTAACTTCTTGAGTTCTGTATAACTTTTGTACTGGTCTAACTAACAAAGACAGTTGGTATGACAATTGGTATGAACTATGTTCATAGCAGTGCTATTTGTATTAGCCAGAAACAGGAATCAAACAAAATGTCCCTCAACTTAAGAATGGATACAAGAAATGTGGTATATCAAAATAATGGAATAGTATCCATCTATGAAAAGTTAAAGCATCATGAATTTTGCAGAAAAATGGATGGATCTTGAGAATATCACCCTGAGTGATATATCCCATTCCCAATTGGTGATACATGGTATGTGTATACTTGTAAGTGATTGTTAGTCATAAAATACAGGATGTTCATGGAACACTTCAAAATATAAGGAGGCCTGACAGTAAGGGAGGCATAAGGGAGAATATTTGAATTTCACTTGAATGGGTCATGGAAAGCAGATGGCAGGAGGGAACTGGGTGGGACAATGGATCAATAGGAAGGTTTTTAGGTTTGGAGTCAGGTACAGTCAGGGGTAGGGGGGATGGATGGATAAACAAGGGATTGAATGCATATCTGCATCTGACTGGGAGGGAAGGGAGAAGGCATCTCCAAGAAGACATGGAGATATGGGATAAGGGAGTTGCCCAAGTATCAATGGGAGTGTCCTTAGCTTTGAGTCACAGCACTAGGGATATGGAGCCTGGAGAGGCTCCCTCCTGTTGCCAAGCAGGAACCTGGTTGAATCAGTAGGGACACTAACCTACCCATACAACCTGTGACCCTAAACTTACCCTGTGTACAAGAAAGGAATGTATTGAAGATGGAGTAGATTCTAACAAAACAACCAACCAAAATCCTTTCTGATTTGAGACACAGTCCATGGACAAACACCAATCCCTTATACTCTTTTAATGATACTCTTTTTTTAATTCGTTATTTTATTTATTTTCATTTCAAATTTTAACTCCCTTTCCAGTTTCCCTTCCACAAACCCCCTCCCATCTCCCCCTCCTGCCTCTATGAGGATGCTCCCCTCACCACCTACCCAATCTTGTTTCTGTGCTCTAGCATTCCCCTACGTTAGGTCATTGAGCCTCAACAGGACCAAGGGGCTCCTTTCCCAGCCATACCTGATAAGGCAATCCTCTGCTACATATCCAGTTGGAGCCATGTGTCTTCTATTTGTACTCTTTGGATGTTTAGTTCCTGGGAGATTTGGTGGGTCTGGTTGGTTGATATTTGTATGACAAGAACTTCAAGTGTCTGAAGAAAGAAGTTGAAGTAAACCTCCAAAGATGGAAAGATATCCCCTGCTCATGGATCAGCAGGACTAACATAATAAAAATGGCCATCTTACAAAACAGTCTATAGAGTCAATGCAATCTCCATTAAAATTCCAACTCAATTCTTCACAGAGATAGAAAGAGCAATTCTCAAATTCATTTGGAATAACAAAGCAACCAGGATAGTGAAAACTATTCTGAACAATAAAGTAAGTTCTGGGGGAATCACCATCCCTGACCCCAAGCTGCATTACAATACAATACAATAGGGATTAAAAGCAAAGCAAAACAAAACAAAACCATATGGTATTGGTATTGAGACAGACAAGTAGATCAATGGAATAGAATTGAAGACCCAGAAATAAAGCCACATACTTATGGTCACTTGATCTTTGAGAAAGAAGCTAAAACCATCCAGTGGAAAAAAGACAGCATTTTCAACAAATGAAGTTAGTTCAACTAGAAGTCTACATGGAGAAGAATGCAAATTGACCCATTCTTATCTTCTTGTACAAAACTCAAGGCCAAGTGGATCAAGGACCTCTACATAAAAACATATACAATGAATCTAATAGAACAGAAATTGCAAAATAAAAGAAACACTCAAACATATTGGCATAGAAGAAAATTTCCTGAAAGAACACCAATGGCTTAAGATCTAAGATCAAGAATTGATAGGACCTCAAAAAATTGAAAATATTCTGTATGGCAAAGGACACTGTCAATAGGACAAAACTATAAACCACAGAATGGGAAAAGTTCTTTACAACCCTACATCCAACAGAGGGCTAACATCTGAAATATACAAAGAACTCAAAAAGTAAGACTCAAAAGAAACGAATATCCCTATTAAAATTGGGTACAGAGCTAAACTTAGAATTCACAATTCATAAATCTTAAATGACTGAGAATCGCTTAAATAAAATGTAAATAAATAAAATGTTCAATAAAAAAGAAATGATACTCTTGCTAGGCTTGCAGACAGTAGTCTAGCATGACTCACCCCCGAAAGGCTCTACCCATCATCTGACTATGACTAATTCAGAAACTAACAGCCAAGCAGTGGATGAAACTTGGTAACACTTATGGAAGAATAGGAGGAAGGATTACTACTCCTAAGAATACCAACAGAATCAAGTAACCAAGACCCTTGGGGATCTCAGAGATTTAACTACCAACTTAAGAAAATACAAATGTTGGACCTAAGACAACCTGTTCATATATAGCAGATATTTAGCTTGACATTCATGTGGGGCATGAGCAACTGGAACAGAGGCTATTCCAAAAGCTATTGCATGTAAATATATGTTCAAGTAGCTGGGATACCTTGTCTGACCTCAGTAGGAGAGGACGTACCTAGCCTAGATAGGACTTGAAGTGCCAGGATTCGGGTATATCCAGGGGAAATCATACGCAAAGGGAAGGGATACATGGGAGTATTGTGAGAATGAGTGAATGGGGTAGGGGGAGTGAGCAGCATGCAAAGTGAATAAGTAAAAATAAATAAGTGAAAAAGAAGGAAATGCCTTTAGGTCACAGATCACATGTAATACCAATATTTTCATCCAAAAACTGGCCAAGAGGGCCTACCCAGGATACCACAAGGTACAAGAGCCACAGAGCTGCCTGGGATAGGATATTTCCATTCTCCATCAGTGACCCAGAGCTAACAATGAGACACAGTTATACACACACACACAAATCCTTCTGGGAGAGAATTGGTCTCCCAGGACTGCTGACACACCTAAGATCACAGGCTCACAGGAGGAACAGCCTCCAATCAGACAAAGCAAGACCAAGTAACACTAGAGATAACCAGATGATGAGAAGCAAGCTCAAGAACATAAACAATGAAACCAAGGCTACTTGGCATCATTAGAACATAGTTCTCCGACTATAGCAAATCCTAGATACTCTGTCACATTGGAAAGTCAAGATTCATATTAAACATCACATCTCAGGATGATAATAGTGGACTTTAAGAAGAACATAAACAATTCCCTTAAAAATAGAGGAGAACACAGGTAAACAGGTAGAAACCTTGAAAGAGGAAACACAAAAATCCCTTAAACAATTGTAGGAAAACAGAAACAAACAGCTGAAGGAGTTGAACAAAATCATTGAGGATCTACAAATGAAAATAGAAAGAATAAAGAAATTACAAGGGTATAAAATGCTGTAGATAGAAAACCTAGGAAAGAGACCAGGAGTCATAGATGCAAGCATCATCATCACAATACAAGAGATAGGAGAGTCTCAGGTACAGAAGATAGCATAGAAAACACTGACACAACAGTCAAAGAAAATGCAAAATGCAAAAAGGTCCTAACCCAAAACATCCAGGAAATCTAGGACACAATGGGAAGTTTAAACCTAAGGACAATACATACAAAAGAGATCGAAGATGTCTAGTTTGAAGGGCCAATAAATATCTTCAACGAAATCATTGAAGAAAACCTCCCTAACCTAAAGAAAGAAATGCCCATTAAAATAAAAGTAGCCTACAGAACTCCAAATATATTGGACCAGAACAGAAATTTCCCCCATCACATAATAATCAAAACACCAAATGCAAAATACAAAAGGATATTAAAAGCAGAGAGCAAAAGAGGTCATGTAACATATGAAGGCTGACCTATCAGAGTTACACCAGAATTCTCAACAGACTTTATAAGCCCGAAGATCCTGGGCATATGTCATATAGACCCTAAGAGAACACAAATGCCAGCTACTATACCCATTAAAACTCTCAATTACCATAGTTGGAGAAACCAAGATATCCCATGTCTATAACAATTTATGCACTATCTTTCCCCAAATCCAGCCCTACAAAGGATAATAGATGGCAAACTACACCTAATGAAAAGAAATAAAGTAAGTTGGGTTCTTTCAACAAACCCAAAGCAAGATAGACACATAAACATAATTCCAAAACTAACAACAAAAAGTACGTGAAGCAATAATCACTTTTCCTTCATACCTCTTAATATCAAAGGACTCAATTGCCCCCCCCCAAGAAGACATAGACTAACAGACTAACAGACTGAATATCTAAACAGGACCCAGCCTTTTTGCTGGATACATGAAAGACACCTCAGTGACAAAAACACTACCTCAAAATAAAAGACTGGCAAAAATTTTCCAAGCAAATGGTCCCAAGAAAGAATCTTTAGTAGCCATTTTAATTCTAATAAAATGAACTTTCAACCAAAAGTTGTCTAAAATGATAAAATAGGACACTCATAAAAGGAAACAATATACCAAAATGAACTCTCAACACTTAACATGTATGGTTCAAATGAAACGTCACCTACATTCATAAAAGAAAGCTTACTAAAGTTCAAAGCACACATTGCACATAACACAGTAATAGTGTGAGACTTTAATAACCTAGGTTCATCAGTGAACACATCAAGGAAACAAAAACTAAACAGAGATACATTGAAACAAATGGAGTTATGAACCGAATTGATTTAATAGTTATCTATAGAACATTTCATCCTAAAGCAAATGAATACACCTTCTTCTTAGGAACTCATGGTACCTTCTCCAAAATTGACCATATAATAGGTCAGAAAACAGGCATTAACATATACAAGAAGATCAAAATAATCCCATACATACTATAATATCACCACAGACTAAGTCTGGTTTTCAATAACACCAAAAACAACAGAAAGCCCACATATGGATGGAAGCTGAACAACTATCTTTTCAAAAATAACTTGTTCCAGTAATAAACACAGGAAGAAATTGAAGACGTTTTTAGAATTTAATGAAAATGAAGGCACAACATACCAAAGCTTATAGGGCACAATGAAAGCAGTACTAAGAGGAAAATTCATAGCTCCGAGTGCCTCCAAAAAAGAAAGTAAAGAGAGCATACTCTAGCAGCTTGACAGCACACCTAAAATATCTAGAATAAAAAGAAAGATGACAGGAAATAATAAAACTGGGACTGATATCGACAAAGTAGAAACAAAAAGAACTATACAAAGAATCAAAACACCAGTACTTGGTTCTTTGAGAAAACAAACAAGATAGATAAACCCTTAGCCATACTAACCAGAGGACACAGAGAAAGTATCCAAATTACCAAAACCAGAAATGAAAGTGGAGACATAACAGGAAATTCAAAATGATCACATCCTACTAAAACAGTCTATACTCAACAAAACTGGAAAATCTGGAGGAAATGGAACATTTTCTTTTCTTTTTCTTTCTTTTTTTTTGTTTTTTTCGGAGCTGGGGACCGAACCCAGGGCCTTGTGTTTGCTAGGCAAGCGCTCTACCACTGAGCTAAATCCCCAACCCCAAGATACCATGTATCAAAGTTAAATCAGGATCAGATAATCCATCTAAACAGTCCCATAAGCCCTAAAGAAAGAGAAGCAGTCAATAAAAACATCCAAACTAGGGGCTGGGGATTTAGGTCAGTGGTAGAGCGCTTACCTAGGAAGCGCAAGGCCCTGGGTTCGGTCCCCAGCTCCGGAAAAAAAAAATCCAAAATAAAAAAAAATCCCTTGGTCAGATGGTTTTAGGATAGAACTCTATCAGAACTTCAAAGAAGACCTAATACCAATAGTCTTCAAACTATTCCACAAAATATAAACATAAGGAATACTACCTTATTTGTTCTTTGAAGTCACAATTATACTTAATTTAAAACATACAATTATCCAACAAAGAATGAGAAATTCAAACCAATTTCCCTCATTAATATCAATGCAAAGATATTCAATAAAATTCTCACCAACTGAATCAAAAAACACATCAAAATAAAGCCGCTGTCCTGATCAAGTAGGCTTCATCCCAGGGATTCAGTGATGGTTCAGTACACAGAAATCCATCAATGTAATACACTATATAAACCAACTCAAAGGAAAAAAAACACATAATAATATCATTAGATGGTGAGAAAGCATTTGATAAAATTCAATGCTGCTTTATGGTAAAAGACATGGAAAGATCAGGAATTCAAGGTCTATACGTAATCCTAGAAAATGTAATATACAGCAAAATAGTAGCCAACATCAAACTCAATGAAGGAAAACTTGAAGCAATCCTACTAAAATCATGGACTAGACAAGGTTGCCCACTTTCTCCCACCCTTTTCAATATAGTACTCAAAGTCCTAGCCAGAGCAATCAGACAACAAAAGGAGGTCAAAGGGATACAAATTGGAAAGAAAAAGTATCACTATTTGCAGATGATATGATAGTATACTTAAATGACCCCAAAACATCCACCAGAGAACTACTAAGCCTGATTCACAACTTCATCAAACTGGCCAGATAAAAATTTAACTCAAAAAATCATTAGCCTTCCTATACTCAAAGGATAAAAGGGCTGAGAAATTGAAGTGCAGAGCTAAAAATGAATTTTCAGCTGAGGAATAGTGAATGGCTGATAAGTACCTAAAGAAATGTACAACATCTTTAGTCAACAGGGAAATGCAAATCAAAACAACCCTGAGATTCCACCTCACACTAGTCAGAATGGCCAAGATCAAAATCTCAGATGTCAGCAGGTGCTGGTAAGGATGTAGAAAAATAGGAACACTCCTTCATTGTTGGTAGAATTGCAAGCTGGCTTGACCATTCTGAAATTCAGTCCTGAGTTTCATCAGAAAATTGGACATAGTACTACCTTAGGACCCAGCTATACCACTCCTAGGCATACACCTGAAAATGCTCCAACATATATAATAAGGACAAATGCTCCACTATTCTCATATCAGTCTTATTTATAATGCCAGAGTCTTGAAAGAAACAAGATATCCCTCAGCAGAGGAATGGATACAGAAAATGTGGTACATTTACACATTGGAGTACTACTCATCTATTAAAAACCATTACTTCATGAAATTCTCAGGCAAATAGATGGAACTAGAAAATATCATCCTGCATGAGATAACCCAGTCTCAAAAGAACACACACAGTATGTACTCACTGATAAGTGGATGTTAGCCCAAAAGTTTGAATACCCAAGATATAATTCATAGATCATGTAATGCTCAGAAAGAAGGTAGACCTAAGTGTGGATGCTTTGGTACTTCTTAGAAGGGGGAATAAAATATCCTTAGGAGGTAGTGAGTTGGAGAGAATTGGGAGGAAGAGGAGAAGAGTAGGGTAAAAACCAGACAGGATTAGGTATGGGAGGAGATGGGGATGATATACAGAGGGTCAAGAATTTGAACAGAGTTGTGTAGCAACTGAGGTTGGGAACTGGTGATAGCCACCAGCAAGTCCAAGATTTCAGGATAGAAAGTGTCTCCCAGGACCTAACTCGGATTAGATTAGCTGAAATGAACTACAAAGGGGAGGGAGTACCTGTAGAGTCCATATCCAGAGGTTAGAAATGACCCCTGGTTGCAGTATGGGGTCACCCAAGCATCTCCGAATTTTTAACCCAAAATTGCTCCAGTCTAAAGAAAATATGGAGATAAAATTGTGGAGCAGATACTGATAGTAACCTCATCCTGAGACTGCCACAGATGGGGATTCCTCACATATACAAATATCAAACCCAGACATTATTGCTGATGCCAAGAAATGCTTGCTGACAGAAAGCCTGATAAAGCTGTCTCCTCAGAGGCTCTGCCAGAGCTTGACAAATACAGAGGTGGATGCCCGCAGCCAAACATTGAACTGAGCACAGGTCACCAGGCTTCCCAGAGCTCCCAGGGATTAGACCACCAACCAAATAGTACAGACGGAGGGACCCAAGGCTCCTGCCACATATGTAGCAGAGGATGGCCTTGTCAGGCATCAATGGAAGGGGAGGCCTTTGGTCCTGTGTAGGTTCGATACCCCAGTGTAGGGAAATGACTGTGTGGGTAGGTAGGGGAACACCCTCATAGAAGCAGGGAAATGGAAATGGAGTAGGGGGTCTCTGAAGGAGAAATCTAGAAAGGAAATAACATTTGAAATCTAAATGAATAAAATATCCAAAAAAAACTCCTCCCCAAATGCGTAATTTTTATTAATGAACTAAGATCTCTATTTTAGTAATTTATTAAAAATACAAAATATGCACATTCTCAATTGATTATTAGTTAAGTAATAATTACCTCTTGAACAACAATCATAATACCAACATCAAAGAAGTGAAGCAACTTTATTGTTCTTCTAAATGAACAGAGTAAACAATATACTATAATCACCAAAGCTGCTTGTTTTCCTTTACCTCTTGCTTTGGGCTTGTACTTATTTTGGTCCAGATTAGTATAAACCTTGGCAGATAGCTGTATATGATCAAATTCTATATTCATTCAGTGACTCAAAACCGTATAATGAACAGAGAAATCCACAAAGTTTGATGTTTCAAGTCCATGTTTAACTTTAAGTTCATATAACTGCTTTGTTAGCTGAACATTCTTTAATTTTTAAGACAATTTTTATAATGCAAATGGATTGTTGTACAGTGTATGGTACAGTTCAACTCTTTTAAGAGGTTCCAAGCATTTATATCCAGCTTCCTTGTTTAATTCCCATTGTAATATCGGTTTTCCACTGTATTGTAACAGTACTTGCTGTTATAATATACCTTGAGGGAGGGTCAAATTGGTGAATACAGCTTCATCACATGGGGTTATTACCAAGGAGTGCTGTATCATAAGACTGAAATTTTTCTTTGCCTCCATAGGCTTATGATTCTAACTTAATAGTGTTTAAATATAAGTTGCTTCTCTTTAATTTCTTTCTGGAAATATAACTCATCGTGACAGTATTTCATTTTGCCTGACACAAAGCAAAACCGCTGTTGAGTTCTAAGGAAAGTGTTTTACCATTATAAAACACTCTCAAATAGCAGTAATATAAAAATTAAGTAGCTGCCATTTTATACTAAAACAATTTTGCCCAAAGTCATATGCTTACTGCACAACATGGTATCATAATGCAATGGCCCTGAGATTTGTTGATATTTTAATAATAACTTAGTCTCATAAAGGTCTGCAAATATACTTTATTCAGATTTGGATGATGAAACCAAATATTGTATCAACAACGTAATATGTTTCAAATATAATATCCATAGGTTGATATTGAAATTTTTATGTTCCATATTTGGATAAATCTTTTGTGCAAGGCAATAGATTTTCATTTACCACCGTAAATTCAATAGATTAAAGAAACAGATGTTATAATGTCCCTTTCTTCATCAACTGTTATCAAATCCTGATTAAACATGCAATTACTTTATTCATACTTAAGAATAATTTTAAGCAGCTCTATAGATAGCTCAGTTGAGCAAACGATTTTTACACAGATTTGACAACCTGAGTTTTGACTCCCAGAACTCATGTGAGAAAAAAAAGCCATATAAAACTCAAGGAAAAGAAAGGGCAAAATGTGGATATTTCAGTCCTACATATAAGGGGGAATAAAATAATGCCCCTTGGGATTTGGGAGGGAGGGGCTTGGGAGGAAGACAGGAGTGGGAATGGGAAAAGTGGGCAGGATCAGATGTGGGAGGAGACAGGTGAGATATACAGAGGGTCAGGAAATTTTAACAGAGATGTATAGCAATTCAGGATGGGGAACTGAGAGTAGCTACCAGAAAGTCCAAGGGGCCAGCAAAGTAAGAGTCTACAGGACCCAAAGGAGATGACATTAGCTAAAATATCCAGCAAAGGGGAGAATGAACCTGTGTAGACCATATCAAGGGTGTTAGGCATGGCCTTCAGTTGAGGAATTGCTTCACTCAGCAGTCTCAAAAATATTAATCCAGAATTGCTCCTGTCTTTAATAGAAAAACAAGGACAAAGAATAGAGTAGAGACTGAAGGAAATGTCATCCAGATACTGCCCCTTCTGGGGATCCATCCCATATACAGACACTAATCTGAGACACTATTGCTGATGCCAAGAAGTGTTTCCTGACAGGAGCCTGATATAGCTGTCTCCTGAGAGGCTCTGTCAGAGTCTGACAAATACAGATGTGGATGCTCACATCCAACCATTGTACTGAGCATGGTTACCCGAAGGTGCTGAAGGAGTTGGCAATTCTATAGGAAGAACAACAATATCAATCAACCAGACCCAAAGAGCTCACAAGACCAAACCACCAACCAATGAGTACATATGGAAGGACCCATAGCTCTAGCTGCATATGTAGCAGAGGATGGCCTCGTCAGGCATCAATGGGAGGGGAGGCCATTGGTCCGGTGAAGGCTTGAAGGCTTGATGCCCCAGCACAGGATAATGCTAGGGTGGTAAGGTGGGAGTTGGTGGGTGGGTGGGGAGCATCCTCATAGAAGAAGGGGAGAGGGAAATGGGAATGGTAGGGGGTGTGCGGGGAGGGGGGAACTCTAAAGGGGGATTATATTTAAAATGCAAATAATTAAAACAACCAGTAAAAAAAAGCCAGGCATGGTTGTCCATTGACCAGCTTCCCTAACTCATTGCTTAGCCATGTTTGCTGAGACCCTGTCTCCAGGAAGTATGAAGGAACATTTATCTGTCTGAGGAAGACATTATAATATCAGTTTATGAACTCTACCTGCCTGTTCATAGACATGTATGCCCCTGTTCATTTATATACATAAAGAATGTTTTAAAGATATTTTAAAGATTTGAACTTTATCAAATTCAAAATATGCCACAATGCACTAATTAAAATTCTTTACTAGAATCATTCCTGTTTTCTTCCTTGTTTTGTCCAGAAGAAAAGGAATATAATATAATTTTAACCGTTATCCTTTTTCCTGGTTTCCCCTCTGGAAACCAGCTATCCCATTGCTCTTCCCCCAGCTTCTATGAGGATGCTTCCCCAACCACCAACCCACTCCCTCCCCCCTTCCCCGCACTGACTTTTTCTTATGGGGTTGAAAACTTCTTCAACTCCTTCAGTCCTTCCTCTAACTCATCCTCAATTCCATGGTTAGCTGCAAGCATCTCCCTCTGTATTTGTCAGGCTCAGGCAGAGCCTCTCAGGTACATAAAATCTTAATTGATAGTATTAATGTAAAAATTGCTGTAGGAATGATCAATGGGTCTTTCTCAAGCTAGAGTTTGTGTGATCTGTAGGAATGATCAATGGGTCTTTCTCAAGCTAGAGTTTGTGTGATAAGAAATATGACTGTACTGGAAAGAAAGATCTTATTTTATACAAATATCTTTCTTGTATTTTTACCTAAAATTGACAAACATTATTAACTGGGTTGTCCAATATATTCTAGTTGACCTGGTCTAAATCTTAGACAAACATGTTTGTCTCAATTATTCATGTCTTTGGATTTCTTCAGATATTTCCTTCTATCCTTGTCTTTGCTACTTCGAGTTTCAGTTACTTATTTTTGTGTTGTTATTGTTCTGTTTAGTTTTCATACAGGGTCTTCTGTATAGTGCTCATTGGTACATAACTCACTTTGTTAACCAGGCTGACTTTGAATTCATGGAGACATACTTGCTTCAGCTTCCCTTGTACACTATTATGCTCAATCAATGATGCTGTTGTTTATTATTTTATTTTTTGAAGTGTGTTTGCTATCATAAAATTTATTGTTTCTTTTTTTATTTGATTTAATGTTTTTACACTTCAGATTTTATCCCACTCCTGGTCTACCCCATGAGTGTTCCACATCCCATATTTCCATCCACCCCACCCCCCTCACCAAAAAGATGTTCCCATCCTGACCCGCTACCCCAGCAGATCTTCTCCCTCCCTGGGGCCTCCAGTCTCTTGAGGGTTAGGTTCATCTTCTCTCACTGAATCCAGACCTGGCAGTCATCTATATTGGGGACCACATATAAGCTACCTTATTGGTGGTTTAGTGTCAGAGAGATTTTGGAGTTCCAGGTTAGTTGAGACTGTTGGTCCTCTTATAGGATCACTCTTCTCCTCAGCTTCTTCCAGATTTTCCCTAATTCAACCACAGGGCTCAACAGCTTCTGTTCATTGGTTGGGTGCAAATATCTGAATGTGACTCTTTCAGCTGATTGTTGGACCTTTTGGAGGGCAGTCATGATTGATTAGGCCCCTTTTTGTCAGTACTCCTCAGTAATAGTGTCAGGACTTGGGCACTCCAGTGAGCTTGATTCCATTTTTGGCCTGTCTTTGTACCTCCTTTTCCTCACCTTCTCCTTCAGTTTTGTCCTTGCAGTTTTTTCAAACAGGAACAATTATAGGTCAGAGATACCCCTTAAAGAAATGTTTAAAGTTCTTTCCTCAGGGAAATGCAAATCAAAGCAACCCTGAAATACCACCTTACACCAATCAGAATGGCTGAGATCAAAACCTCAGGGGACAGCATATGTTGGCGAGGATATGGAGATAGATAAACATTCCTCCATTGCTGGTGGAATTGCAAACCACTGTGGAAATTAATCTGGAGATGATTCAGAAAATTGGAAATATATCTACCTGAAAATCCAGTTATACCACTCTTGAGTATATACCCAAAAGATACCCTACCATGCCATAGGGGCAGGTATTCTGCTATGTTCACAGTGGCCTTGTTTGTGATAACCAGAAGCTGGAAACAACCCAGATGTTCTTCAACAGAAGAATGGATAAAGAAAATGTGGTTCATTTACTCAATAGAATTCTACTCAGCTATTAAAAATGAAGGAATCCCGCCTTTTGCAGGCAAAAAGATGGAACTAGAAAATATCATCCTCAGTGAGATAACTCAGACCCAAAAGGACATGCAGGGTATGTACACACTAATAGTGAATATTAGTCAAAAATATACAGAATACTCTGGATACAGTCCTCTGTACTCAAAAAGGTTAACAAGCAGAAGGACCCAAGTGAGTATGCCTCAATCCCACTTGGGAAGGAGAAGAATGCAATCCCAGGATAGGGGATGGAGGGAGGGTCTTGGGTGAGAAAGGAGACAGGGAGTGGAAGAGGGAAACTTGACAAGGTATTGGGTAGGACAAATGGTCTGAAGCCCTGAGGGCTAATAGAAAGAATGGAAACAGGCAACCTGTGGAGGTAGGTGGTTGGAGGGGGCACCCTTTAGTATGTATCAGGGACTTCGGAGGTAAGAAACTTTCAGGACACAAGGGAGGGAACATCAATGAAATGCCCTACACTAGGGAGAGGGAACTGCAGTAGAGGGGCAGGGCATCAGGTGAGGGATGGGCTTGCCATCCCACAGTCAAAAACTCTGACACATGATTACTCTGTTTCTTCTTGATCAAAATTAGCATACTTTCTTCCTTTGTGTAATTCTCTTCTCCAATTTAGTTTCTACATTCAATCTATTTTTTAAAGTACACCATTTTCTATAGGAAAACAACTTCTTCCTCTATATTATTATAATAATTTAATGTCGACTAACTAAGCATTTAATTTTATATTTTGTTTTTAATATTAATTGATGTATACCTGTGTGTCCTCTAATAATTTTAGCAAAGTTTACTTAGGCGAACCTTCTTTATTCTTTTTCTGCAGTCAGGAAGCTCCCTGTTATATCAAGCTGCTTTTTGAACTTGTGGCAAGGTTCTAGCCTCTATGTACTGATGGTACTAGATTCAAGTGTGATCACAGCTAAGTAGATATATGTTTTGTATTAGTTTTTAGATCCTTACACACACACACACATACACACACACACACACACACACACACACAGAGAGAGAGAGAGAGAGAGAGAGAGAGAGAGAGAGAGATTTAGTTTTCTATATTGTGAAGAGTGTAGTTTGCTAAAGTTGTGCTCTTGCAAGATTAACTCCTAAAGAACACAATTATACAGTGCTTGAAAAGATGTCAAATAATGGTTTTTAAACTATTCTATTATATTAAGAGGAGTGGGAGGGCTGTTTAACTTTTTTTCCTGGCTCTTAGTTAGCAGTACTTTGAGAAAGGTCTTTAAAGGGGAAACAAAGTATAATTAGCCTTTAAACCAAGCTGGGATATTCCTTTTTGAGCACCATTTAATCATTACTAGCCATCCCAATTAAGCAGAATTACCATCCCAATTAAACAGTGATCATTGTTGTTAATTAGTATTAATTCAGTAACTTGGGAAATGTTTCATTAAAGTGGACTTCTTAATTAAGTCTCAATTAGATTGAATACATTGTAATAAAAATGATGATCAAATACTCAGCATTGTTTGGCAATTATAAACTGATTGCTTTAAAACTTAGCCTGTCAACCAATATATTTTTTGAGGCACTTTATTTATCAAAATGTGTTGAGAGAATTGTACTGAAATTACTGCTGATTTTTTTAATTAATTAATTTATTTTTTTTAACTTGAGTATTTCTTATTTACATTTCGAGTGTTATTCCCTTTCCCGGTTTAGAGGCCAACATCCCCCTAACCCCTTCCCTCCCCCTCCCCTTGTTTATGGGTGTTCCCCTCCCCATCCTCCCCCCATTGCCCCTGTCCCCCAACAATCACGTTCAGTCTTAGCAGGACCCAGGGCTTCACCTTACACTGGTGATCTTACTAGGATATTCATTGCTACCTATGAGGTCAGAGTCCAGGGTCAGTCCATGTACAGTCTTTAGGCAGTGGCTTAGTCCCTGGAAGCTCTGGTTGCTTGGCATTATTGTTCATATGGGGTCTCAAGCCCCTTCAAGCTCTTCCAGTTATTTTTCTGATTCCTTCAATGGGGGTCAAAGAGAAAAAAAGCACACAAACATAACCTCATATCCAAATATGAATATAACAGGAAGCAATAATCACTATTCCTTAATATCTCTCAACATCAATGGACTCAACTCCCCAATAAAAAGACATAGATTAACAAAATGGATAGGCAACGAGGACGCTGCATTCTGAGGAAACACACCTCAGAGACAAAGACAGACACTACCTCAGAGTGAAAGGCTGGAAAACAACTTTCCAAGCAAATGGTCAGAAGAAGTAAGCTGGAATAGCCATTCTAATATCAAATAAAATCAATTTTCAACTAAAAGTCATCAAAAAAGATAAGGAAGGACACTTCATATTCATCAAAGGAAAAATCAACCAAGATGAACTCTCAATCCTAAATATCTATGCCCCAAATACAAGGGCACCTACATACGTAAAAGAAACCTTACTAAAGCTCAAAACACACATGGCACCTCACACAATAATAGTAGGAGATTTCAACACCCCACTCTCATCAATGGACAGATCATGGAAACAGAAATTAAACAGAGACATAGACAGACTAAGAGAAGTCATGAGCCCAATGGACTTAACGGATATTTATAGAACATTCTATCCTAAAGCAAAAGGATATACCTTCTTGTCAGCTCCTCATGGAACTTTCTCCAAAATTGACCATATACTTGGTCAAAAAACGGGGCGCAACAGGTACAGAAAGATAGAAATAACCCCATGCGTGCTATCAGACCACCACGGCCTAAAGCTGGTCTTCAATAACAATAAGGGAAAAACACCCACATATACGTGGAAGTTGAACAATGCTCTACTCAATGATAACCTGGTCAAGGAAGAAATAAAGAAAGAAATTAAAGACTTTTAAGAATTTAATGAAAATGAAGGTACAACATACCCAAACTTATGGGACACAATGAAAGCTGTGCTAAGAGGAAAACTCATAGCTCTGAGTGCCTGCAGAAAGAAACAGGAGAGAGCATATGTCAGCAGCTTGACACCACACCTAAAAGCTCTAGAACAAAAAGACGCAAATACATCCAGGAGGAGCAGAAGGCAGGAAATAATCAAACTCAGAGCTGAAATCAACCAAGTAGAAAAAAAAAAGACCATAGAAAGAATCAACAGAACCAAAAGTTGGTTCTTTGAGAAAATCAACAAGATAGATAAACCATTAGCCAGATTAACGAGAGGACCCAGAGAGTGTGTCCAAATTAACAAAATCAGAAATAAAAAGGGAGACATAACTACAGATTCAGAGGAAATTCAAAAAAATCATCAGATCTTACTATAAAAGACTATATTCAACAAAACTTGAAAATCTGCAGGAAATGGACAATTTCCTAGACAGATACCAGGTACCGAACTTAAATCAGTAACAGATAAACCAGTTAAACAACCCCATAACACCTAAGGAAATAGAAGCAGTCATTAAGGGTCTCCCAACCAAAAAGAGCCCAGGTCCAGATGGGTTTCGTGCAGAATTTTATTAGACCTTCATAGAAGACCTCATACCAACATTATCCAAACTATTCCACAAAATTGAAACAGATGGAGCACTACCGAATTCCTTTTATGAAGCCACAATTACTCTTATACCTAAACCACACAAAGACCCAACAAAGAAAGAGAACTTCAGACCAATTTCCCTTATGAATATCGACACAAAAATACTCAATAAAATTCTGGCAAACCGAATCCAAGAGCACATCAAAACAATCATCCACCATGATCAAGTAGGCTTCATCCCAGGCATGCAGGGATGGTTTAATATATGGAAAACCATCAACGTGATCCATTATATAAACAAACTGAAAGAACAAAACCACATGATCATTTCATTAGATGCTGAGAAAGCATTTGACAAAATTCAACACCCCTTCATGATAAAAGTCCTGGAAAGAATAGGAATTCAAGGCCCATACCTAAACATAGTAAAAGCCATATACAGCAAACCAGTTGCTAACATTAAACTAAATGGAGAGAAACTTGAAGCAATCCCACTAAAATCAGGGACTAGACAAGGCTGCCCACTCTCTCCCTACTTATTCAATATAGTTCTTGAAGTTCTAGCCAGAGCAATCAGACAACAAAAGGAAGTCAAGGGGATACAGATCGGAAAAGAAGAAGTCAAAATATCACTTTTTGCAGATGATATGATAGTATATTTAAGTGATCCCAAAACTTCCACCAGAGAACTACTAAAGCTGATACACAACTTCAGCAAAGTGACTGGGTATAAAATTAACTCAAATAAATCAGTAGCCTCCCTCTACACAAAAGAGACACAAGCCGAGAAAGAAATTAGGGAAAGGACACCCTTCATAACAGAACCAAATAATATAAAGTACCTCGGTGTGACTTTAACCAAGCAAGTAAAAGATCTGTACAATAAGAACTTCAAGAAACTGAAGAAAGAAATTGAAGAAGACCTCAGAAGATGGAAAGATCTCCCATGCTCATGTATTGGCAGGATTAATATAGTAAAAATGGCCGTTTTACCAAAAGCGATCTCCAGATTCCATGCAATCCCCATCAAAATACCAAGCCATTTCTTCAAAGAGTTAGACAGAACAATTTGCAAATTCATCTGGAATAACAAAAAAAACAGGATAGCTAAAACTATCCTCAACAATAAAAGGACTTCAGGGAGAATCACTATTCCTGAACTCAAGCAGTATTGCAAAGCAATAGTGATAAAAACGGCATGGTATTGGTACAGAGACAGACAGATAGACCAATGGAACAGAATTGAAGACCCAGAAATGAACCCACACACCTATGGGCACTTGATTTTTAACAAAGGAGCCCAAACCATCCAATGGAAAAAAGATAGCATTTTCAGCAATTGGTGCTGGTTCAACTGGAGGTCAACATGTAGAAGAATCCAGATCGATCCATGCTTATCACCCTGTACAAAGCTTAAGTCCAAGTGGATCAAGGACCTCCACATCAAACCAGATACACTAAAACTAATAGGAGAAAAACTAGTGCAGCATCTCAAACACATGGGCACTAGAAAAAATTTCCTGAACAAAACACCAATGGCTTATGCTCTAAGATCAATAATCGACAAATGGGATCTCATAAAATTGCAAAGCTTCTGTAAGGCAAAGGACTCTGTGGTTAGGACAAAACGGCAACCAACAGATTGGGAAAAGATCTTTACCAATCCTACAACAGATAGAGGCCTTATATCCAAAATATACAAAGAAGTCAAGAAGTTAGACTGCAGGGAGACAAATAACCCTATTAAAAAATAGGGTTCAGAGCTAAACAAAGAATTCACAACTGAGGAATGCTGAATGGCTGAGAAACACCTAAAGAAGTGTTCAACATCTTTAGTCATAAGGGAAATGCAAATCAAAACAACCCTGAGATTTCACCTACACCAGTGAGAATGGCTAATATCCAAAACTCAGGTGACAGCAAATGCTGGCGAGGATACGGAGAAAGAGAAACACTCCTCCATTTTTGGTGGGATTGCAGACTGGTACAACCATTCTGAAAATCAGTCTGGAGGTTCCTCAGAAAATTGGACATTGAACTGCCTGAGGATCCAGCTATACCTCTCTTTGGCATATACCCAAAAGATGCCCCAACATATAAAAAGGACATGTGCTCCACTATGTTCATAGCAGCCTTATTTATAATAGCCAGAAGGTGGAAAGAACCCAGATGCCCTTCAACAGAGGAATGGATACAGAAAATGTGGTACATCTACACAATGGAATATTACTCAGCTATCAAAAACAATGACTTTATGAAATTCATAGACAAATGGTTTGAACTGGAAAATATCATCCTGAGTGAGGTAACCCAATCACAGAGAAACACACATGGTATGCACTCATTGATAAGTGGCTATTAGCCCAAATGCTTGAATTACCCTAGATGCGTAGAACACATGAAACTCAAGACGGATGATCAAAATGTGAATGCTTCACTCTTTCTTTAAAAAAGGAACAAGAATACCCTTGGCAGGGAATAGAGAACCAAAGATTAAAACAGAGGCAGAAGGAACACCCATTCAGAGCCTGCCCCACATGTGGCCTATACATATACAGCCACCCAATTAGACAAGATGGATGAAGCAAAGAAGTGCAGGCAGACAGGAACCGCATGTAGATCTCTCCTGAAAGACACAGCAGGAATACAACAAATAGAGTGGCGAATGCCAGCAGCAAACCACTGAATTACTGCTGATTTTACCCTTTATGAATTTGTATAATTGCATAGAGTCGTTTGATTTTACAATTGAAACAGAAAAACATTCAGAAACAAGAAAATGGAAACATATTATCAATGTCTAGAACATTGGTCTAGGGAATATTGTACAGCCATTTTAATTTAAAAAGTTGCTTTATAAAAAAATCACTTCTAAATAGCTGCTATGCTAAACTAACTCAGAATGGTCGTATTATTATTATATTTCTCTATTTTTCTTTAATTTTCTGTTTAGTAGTATACTAGTCAACATGGCAAAAGAACTTACCTTGCACACTTGAGATGAGTTACTTATACATACAAGCTATAAGTCAATCAACAGAGAAATATATTTATTTCCAAAATTTTAGCATCTTTTCAAGATAAATATCGATATCTTATGTTGTATACTGAGATCTGAGCAATCACATGGATTTTTTTATAAAAGTCTCCTTCAGTTCATTCCTGAATTACTAATCGTTCCTACAATACAAAGTGGTCTGAAGACTTTGAAATGATTTGTGACAGTTATTGTACAGACCTGGCTTTGGATTCTTTGGTTAATTCTTTGGATTAAATGTTTGCTTCTTCACAAAATTCATACCTTACATTGTAATCCATATAATGTTATTAAGATTTAAGATCTTTTGGTAATGTCTGGATTACGATGGTTTCATTTTCATGAATGGCTTTAATTCTTACGTAAATAAGACTTGAGAATTACTTTTAATTCTATTGCTGACAGCCTTATCTGAGAATGAAATATATTTTGTGTTTAAGAGCTTTCCAACCTGTGGCATATATCTTACTTTTTTTCTGTGATAAGGCACCCTGATTAAGCAACTTATAAAATGCTTTTTATTGCTTACATTATCTAAAGAGGAGTTCAAGGCCAACATGACAGGAGCATAGAATCAGGCAGACAGGCATGATGCAGCAGTAGCCGAGAATTTACATCTTGACATTTTGATCCACAAGAATAAGACACCTACAGCTAACTGGGACTTTGAAACTTAGTCCAAGCTAACTGGCTTGAATTTTGAAACCTCAAAACTCACAACTAGTGACACATCCATTCCAAGAAGGCAGATCCACTTCCTAATCTTTCCCAAAGACATTTTCTAGCTAGAAACCATGAATTCATAAACATGCTTGTATGGTGTCATTCTAATTCAAAACACATCTTTCTACTCCCTGGACCCTACAAACTTATGGCCATACAAAAGACTACCTCATGAAGATCCTGACTGAACAAGGCTAGAGCTTTACCACCACTATGGAGAGGGAAACTGTGACATAAAGGAGAAGCTGTGCTATGTTGCCCTGGACTTTGAGCAAGGAATGGCTACTGCTGCATCATCTTCCTCCTTGGAAAAGAGTTATGAACTGCCTGATGGGCAGGTAATCACCATTGGCAATGAGTGGTTCTGGTGTCTAGAGGCATTCTTCCAGTCTTCCTTCCTGGGCATGGAGTCTTGTGGCATCCATGAGACTACCTTCATCTGCATCATGAAGTGTGATATGGATATTTACATAGACCTGTATTCCAGTACAGTTCTGTCTGGTGATACCACCATGTATTCAGGCACTGCTGATAGGATGCAGAAGGAGATCACAACCCTAGCACCCAGCACAATGAAGATTAAGATCATTGCTCCCCCTGAGTCCAAGTACTTATTCCAGATTAGCGGCTCCATCCTGGCCTCACTGTCTACCTTCCAGGAGATGTGGATCAGCAAGCAGGAGTATTATGAGTCAGGCCCCTCCACTGTCTACTGCAAATGCTTCTAGATGGGCTAAATGGGTGTCATGTATCTGCTGCATGAGCTGATTGTGAAGTTTTGATTTGCCCTGGCAAATGTACACCTCATGCTAGCCTCATGAAAATGGAATAAGCCTTTGAAAAGAAATTTGTCCCTGAAGCTTGTATCCGATATCATTACTGGATTGTAGAACTTGTTGCTGATTTTTGACTTTGTATTCAAGTTAACTGTTCCCTTGGTTTATGTTTAATACCATGTGCATATCTTGATTTCATCCGTAGTTCATGTGTCTCAGTCACTTGGTGGCTAGGCAGAGCACACTGTGCAAGAAAAGTCCCCAGCCTAGTGGATCTCTGTGAGCACCACATAGTAATCTGTTCAGGGTATTTAACCCACAACAGACTTCTAGGATTTCACAAGTCTGGTAAGGGTTCCTGAACCAGATACCACTTCCCCCTGGCAATTTATGTAAGTTTTTTTTGTACTCAATACTTTAAGAAATGACAATTTTTTTCTCTACTGATCAGTAAGAACATTAGGCCCCAGCAACATGTCATTGTGTGAAGAAAAATATATCGTTCTGTAGTACAGCTTGAGGTCAGGGATGGAGATTGCTCCTGAAGTTCTTTTATTGTTCAGGGTTTTTGTTTGTTTGTTTGTTTTGGTTTGTTTTTTTTTTTTAGTATCCTGTTTTTGGGTTTCTTGTGCTTGTTTGTTTGTTTGTCTTTTCATATGAAACTGTGAATTATTCCTTCAAAATCAGTACAGAATTGTGTTGGAATTCTTAAGGTTATTGCATGGAATATGTAGATTGCTTTTCAAAAGATGGCCATTTTCTCTCTGTTAGTTCTATATATCCATGAGCATAGGCAATCTTTCTCTCTTCTGCAATGTTTTCAATTTCTTTCGCCAGGTGTTTGAAGTTCTTGTCATAAAGATCTTTCACTTGCTTGGTTAGAATTACGCTAAAATATTTTAAATTATACATGGCAATTGTAAAAAGTTGTTTCCAGAATTTTTTCTCGGCCGAGTTATCCTTCATATAAAGGAGGGCTACTGATTTCTTTGAGTAAATTTTTTATCCATCCACTTTGCTGGAGCTGTTTTTTTACTGTAGAAGTTTTCTGGTATAATTCTTGGGGTTGCTTTTGTATACTATCATATCATCTGCAAATAGGAATAGTTTGACGTCTTCCTTTCCCATATGTATCTGCCTAGATTTCCTTTACTTCTCTTATTGCTTTCAATAGAACTTCAAGTACTATATTGAATAGATAGGGAGAGACTGTGAAGCCTTGATTTATCCCTGATTTCAGTTGTACTGCTTTGATTTTCTCTCCTTTTGGTTTAATGTTGGCTGTCTGCTTGCTATATACTGCTTTGATTATGTTTAGAAATGTGGCTTGTATCCTTACTCTCTCTAATACATTTACCATGAAGGTGTATGGTATTTTCAAAGGGATTTTCAACATCTACTGACATGATCATGTGATTTTTCTTTAAGATTATTTATATATTATATTAATAAATTTTCACATATTGAACCATACCTGTATCCCTGGGATGAAGGCAACTTGGTCATGATGGATGATATATTTTATGTGTTCCTGGATTTGTGAGTATTTTATTGAGTATATTTAAATCAATGTTCACAAGAGAAACCGTTCTGAAATTTTCTTCTTTGTTGAATCTCTGTTTGATTATCTATCCAGGGGACCGTGTCTTCAAAGAATGAGTTTTGCAGTGTTCCTTTTGTTTTCATTTTGGGGATTAGTTTGATTAGTATTGTTAGTAGGTCTTCTTTGTAAGTCTAGTAGAATTCTGCATTAAAACTATTTGGTCTTTGGCTATTTCTGGTTGGAAAACCTTTAATCATTGCTTTTATTTCTTTAAGGATTATGGGGATCTTTAAATAGTTTGCATAATCTTGACTTTACTTACTAATTGGTACTCTTTTGGTGTTCTTGATTCTTTGTTTTTCCTATACATTTTTGGTGTAGTTTTAAATTACTGGTATGTGAACATTCTAATTTCTTTATGGAAGCACATAGTGCTATGAGCATTTCTCTTAGCACTGCTTTCTTTGTGTCCCTTAATTTTGAGCACATTGTGCCTCCATTTTCTTTAAATTCTAAAATGACTTTAATTTCTTCTTTCTTTCTTTCTTTCTTTCTTTCTTCCTTCCTTCCTTCCTTCCTTCCTTCCTTCCTTCCTTCATTCATTCCTTCCTTCCTTTCCTAGTCCAGAAACCATTGAGGAACTTTTTGTTCAATTTCTATGAGTGTATATGTTTTTTGGTATGTCTATTGTTGTTGAAGTCCAGCTTTAATCCATGGTGGTCTGATAAGATACAATGTATTACTTCATTTTTGTTTGAACTCTTCAGGCTTGACTTTATTATTGACTATATGGTAAACTTTGTAGAAGGATTCATGAACTGCTCAGAAGAAAATATATTCTCTTGTGTTTGGTTGAAATATTAAACAGATGTCTATTATGTCCATTTGCTTCATAATATCTGTTTGATTATTTTTCTGTTTCTTTTTTGTCTGGACAACCTATCAATATGTGAGAATGGAATATTGAGTTCTCCCATTATTAATGTGTGGAGTTCAAGGTCCACTTTAAGCTGCTTTAGCAATATTTCTTTTACAAATGTCATTGCTCTTCTATTTGGGGCATAGATGTTCATAACTGAAATATGATCTTGGTAGATTTTTCCTTTAATAAATATGATGTGTCCTTCCCTATCTTCTTTGATCAATTTTGGTTGAAAGTCTATTTTATTACACATGAGAATGACTACTCCGGCTTTTTTCTTGGGTCCATTTGTTTAGAAAACTTTTCTCCAGGCCTTTATGCTGAGAAAATATCTACCTTTATTGCTGTGGTGTTTGTTTCCTTTTTTGTAACTGAATGATGGGTCCTCTTTTCACCTCCATTCTGTTAGCCTGTGTGTTTTCATTGAACAATTGAGTTCATTGATGTTGAGCGATATTAATAACCAATGGTGATTTTTTCCTATTATTTTGATATTATTTTGATGTTGATGTAGTATGTGTGTGTGTATGTGTGTGTGTGTGTGTGTGTGTGTGTGTGTGTGTGTGAGAGAGAGAGAGAGAGAGAGAGAGAGAGAGAGAGAGAGAGAGAGAGAGAGAAGGAGGAGGAGGAGGAGGGGGAGAAGGATTGAGGGTATGTGTGTGCTTCCTTTCTTGGGGGGGGTGGTCAGTATTGAGTTACTTCTTTACTAGGTGGTTTTAGTTCTTATTGGTTTTTATTTTGTTTTGTTTTTATTTAGTTGCTGTGATTTTTATGTAGTTATCCTCATTGATTTGAAGTTTTCTTTGTAGTATTTTGTGTAAGGTTGGATTTGTGCATAGATATTGTTTAGGTTTGGATTTGTCTTGAAATGTCTTCTTTTCTCCATCTATAGTAATTGAGAGTTTTACTGGCTATTGCAGTCTGTGTTGGCACCTGTTGCTTTTAAGGGATTGCAAAATAACTGATCAGACACTTCTGGTTTCTAAAGTCTGTTGAGAATTCAGGTAAATTCTGATATATCTTCTTTTGTATGTTACCTGGCTTTTTTCTCTTGTAGCTTTGAATACTCTTTGTTCTATAGAAATTGTGTTTTGATTATTATGTAGTGGGAGGATTTTCTTTTCTGGTCTAGTTTCATTGATGTTCTATAAGCTTCTTGTATGTTTATAGGCCTGTCTTTCTTTAGATTGGCAACGTTTTCTTCCATTATATTGTTGATAGTATTTTCTAGGCCTTGAAGCTAGGACTCTTCAACTTCTTCTATTCTTATTTTTCTTACATTCAGTTTTTTTTATGGCATCACAGATTTCTTAGATGTTTTGTGTCAGGGGTTATTTAGATTTAAAATTTTCATTGACTAATAAATCATTTCTTCTACTGTATCTTCTACTCCTGAAATCCTCTTTTCCATCTCCTATATTCTTTTGGCGATGCTAGGATTTGTTATTCCTCATGACTTCCCTAGGTTTTCCATCTCCAGATTTTTTTTTATTTTGTGTTTTCTTTATTGTTTCTATTTCCATTTCAGGTCTAAAACACTTTTATTAACTTCCTTCACCTGATTAATTGTATTTTCCTGTATTACTTTAAGCAATTTATTTCTTTATTCTTTAAAATATCTACCTGTTTCTTTGAATTTTTCAGTATTTATTTAATTGTTCTTCCATATTTATTCTGGGGGTGATGTTTGTTCTTTTTTTGGATACTTTTTAATTTACATCAAATATTGTCCCCTTTCTCTGTTTCCCATTCATAAACCCCCTATCTCATTTCCGTCTCCTGCTGCTGCTTCAATGAGGGTGTTCCCCCACCCATCTCCCTCTTCCCACCTGGACATTCCTCTGCACAGGAGGAATTGAGACTTGGCAGGACCAACGGCTTCTCCCATTGATGCCCAATAAGGCCATTCTCTGCTAAATATGCAGCTGGAGTCATGGGTCTGTCCATGTGTACTCTTTGGGTAGTGGTTTAGTCCCTTGTAGCTCTGGCTGGTTGCTATTGTTGTTCTTATGGGGTTGCAAATCCCTTCAGCTCCTGCAATCCTTTCTCTAACTGCTCCACTGGGGATCCCATTCTAGTTCAATGGTTGGCTGCTAGCATTTGCCCATAAATTTGTCATGCTCTGGCAGACCCTCTCAGGAGACAACTATATCACTCTCTTGTCAGCTTGCACTTCTTGGCATCAGCAGTATTGTCTGGGTTTGGTGGTTGTATATGCACTGGATCCCCAAGTAGGGCAGTCTCAGGATGGCCTTTCCTTTACTCTCAGCTCCAAACTTTGTCTCTGTAATTCCTCCTGTGAATATTTTTGTTACCCCTTCTAAGAAGGACTGAAGCACTTTGGTCATCCTTATTCTTGAGCTTCATGTGGTCTGTGGCTTGTATCTTGGGTAATCTAAGCCTTTGGTCTAATATCCACTTATCAGGGAGTGAATACCATATGGGGTGTATGTGTGTGTGTGTGTGTGTGTGTGTGTGTGTGTGTGTGTGTGTGTGTGTGCGTGTGTGTTTGGATTACCTCACACAAGAAGATATTTTCTAGTTCCATCCATTTGCCTATGAATTTCATGAAGTCATTGTTTCTAAAAGCTGAGTATACTTCATTATGTAGATGAACCACTTTTCTGTATCCATTCTTCATTTTAAGGGCATCTGGGTTCTTTCCAGCTTCTGGCTCTTATAAATAAGGCTGCTACGAACATAGTGGAGCATGTGTCCTTTTTATATGTTGGAACATATTTTGGGTATATGCCCAGGAGTGGTATATCTGGTTCCTAGCAATAGTATCGTTTTCTCTTCAAATACCTTTATAATCTTTGTAAGATTATATTTAAGATCATTTTCCTATGTTTCAGTTGTGTTGTACATATACAGGTCTTTCTCTAATTGGATATCTGTGCTCTGATGGATTCATATTCCCTGTCATTGTTGAGTGTGTTTGTTCAAGGGCTTTTAGCCATATGGATGGCTTTCATCCCTGAATGTTCCTTTTGTAGTAGGTATTTGGAAAGTAGACACTCAGGGGAGAACTTCAATAATACTGATATGGCAAGCCTCTGATGGATATACTTGGGTTGTATGGTTTCAGGTCAGCAGGTCACTATGGCTCAGATTACAAAGATCTGTATGGTTCAGGATCTGTAGGTCTGTATCATTCAAGGTCCACAAGTCTGATAAAGGTAGCCTGAGAATTGCTGGGAGTATGAAAGTAAACTTGGAAATCAGATTGTACAGAGCAGCTTGGTGTGCCACAGAGGATTTAGCAAGTAGGAAAGATAGGTGGGGAAGAGGGAATTTAACATGTATGGGTCAGTGTACACAGGTCTGATAAAGGTGGGCAGAGAGTTTTTTATAGACAACTGTAACAAGCAATTATAACATTCTGCAAAATATGAACAAGATACAATTTATTTAAACAACTATAGATCTTATAACTCTTGGGCATTCCTAAGCTATAGAGGTGTTTTTTTTATTTTGTTTTGTTTTATTTTTAGGTTTTTTTTTTTCTGTTTTGTTTTGTTACCATTGGCAAGTATCTTAGATCTACACATGAGTTTATACTAATGTAGTGATTCAGAGTAGCACCTTGGAAGAGCCTTAGACTAGAGCTAGAAACCAGCAAGATTAAATTTGTGGTTTGAGGGCTGGAGAGATGGCTCAGTGGTTAAGAGCACCGGCTGCTCTTCCAGAGGTCTTGAGTTCAATTCCCAGCAACGACATGGTGGCTCACAACCTGGTGTGTCTGAAGTCAGTGACAGTGTACTCACAGATATAAAATAAATATTTAAAAAAATTGTGGTTTGATTGTGACTAGAAAATACAAACATTCAACCCCATCATTTGTCAGTCAAATGAATGAGGCAGGAAGAGTGGGTTATAAATGCTTTTAAATGAGGTTGGTTTGTCCATTGATGTCCTGAGATAAGTGCATGCCTAAAAACGTATGAAAGCAGTTTCTCTATCTCTGTAAGTCTTCCTTAATTATTTAATCCTTGGTAGTTCATCAATAGTGGACTTTAGCATAAACTTGGAAAAGCTAAAATAGTATGTGAATATATGCATAAATAAACATCATAATATTCCACTTAATAGCAAGTTGTTAATGTTTTACAATGACAGAAGCAATCAATTTACTCAACCCTTTTCTCATTTTTACTAAACTTTGTATATAAACCTTGTTATTGCAGTATCTTTTCATTAAGTCAAAATACCTTATAAATTATATTGAAAATTATTTTCAATGCAAAAATTATATTAAACATACAAAATATTTATAGGAAATTTTTAATTAAAATGTAATTACATGATTTGACCATAAAATAATTTTAAACCATTTTGAAAATTTCAAATTTCCTGTTAAGATTCATTTGTTTTCTTTGCAAGTTTTGGTTTTCAATGTTAATCTCTGTTTTATTACAGTTTGTTTTGCAAATTGCTTCAGAATGCATTCAGTCTTTCTATGCAGTTACTATGTGAATATATAAATAGAACACAATAGATAAAATTTGAACAAGAGAAGCTGCCAGAAGCAGTGTAATTGCTGCCCCAGAAGAAACTAAAATTGAAAGGCTCTTTGATGACTCTGTTTCTTAGGGCTGACAATTTTTCCAGAATGACTTTGTAGTTAGCAAGTTTATAGCATCATTTGCAATCCTGAAGAACTGACACTTAATGATACTATTCTGTCCTGTCTTTCTTCTGCTATCTTGTTTTTTGTTTTGTTTTTTTAAATAAGCCCAAAGAAATCAGATATATTTCCTCCAATGTTTACAGTTTCTAATTAAAATAGAAAGGCAGTTTCAGGATATCAATGCACTATTGAACAAGTAGGTTTTTGTTTTGCTGTAAGAATGAAACCATACCAATTAGTAATGTTTTGACCAACATGTTAAATAAAGAGAAAAGCAAAAAGCACCTCACTGCATGACATAAGAAGTGAAGGGTTTATTTTTCTTGGCTATCAAGAAAATTAAAAAGTAATGTAGTTCATAACTTATTTTGCTGCTTGAGAATACTGGTATGGAACCAGGTTTGTTTTTAATCCAACATCTTCATTGTGTGACTTTCTTACTTAGAGCTAGAATATATTATCTGTGCATAAATTATCTCTTTGTGCTAGGCAGGAAGAAGTGAACTGGAGAAAAGAAAATTCCGAAAATGTTCAACTTTAAAGCCAGGGAAATTTTGTTTGTGAATAAAAATCTCAAGGGACTTCTACCTGTATCTGATTGGTCACAACTAGATCACAAACCAGCTCCTCAAAACAAAGAATGGATTGTTAAATTCTCTGGGCATATTGCCTGCCAACAGACTAAAAGTAGGATTCGATTAGTAAGAAAGACATAATATAGTTTGGACAAGCACATAGAACTTTTGCCTGAAAAAATTTTGTCTTACTTTATATATAGCTATCATGTAACAAATACTTTCTTAAGACATTGATATTGAAAATATTGAATTAGTGGCACTAGATAAGGCTTTGCTTTTCATATTCTGAATAATTTCTTTTCTAAATTTTCACAGTAAGTGAGTACCATTCTCTAGTTAGAGATGTTAAAATGAATAAACATAATTTTCATTTTGGGGTGTTTTGTCTGTCATTTAAGGCTTATACTTGAGACAAACTATAAATAAAAATGATTGCTTTCACTGTATGTGTCAAAGAAATATTTCAATGCCAACATTACATTCAAGTAATGAAAGAGCTGTTAAACCTGCTTCTAAGAAATAGTCACCTTGTTATTTTAAGTGTTCTGTTCAAATACAAACACTATTCTCAAGAGAAATTCTGGCAATTAAACATTTATATCATACAATAGACTGTTTAAACCTGTGATACTTAGAATTAAATGCCTTACTGCACATAGTTTTGGCTTGCTGAATGCAGACTTCCCTGTTCTTGTAAAGCTATTATGAATCTGTAATCACTTCCTGAGAAGAAAGTAGCCTTCTTATGAAAATCAATCCCACAGATCAGAGGATGCTAGTCGATTGTGACCTTTAGGACATTTCTCTGCTGTTTTCTTTGCCTGTAGATTTGCCCTTTCCATACAAGTGTAATATTTACTTGGGAAAATTAGTCTTTTTGCATATGATCAGTATCATCCCTTTTAAGAATAAAACAAGTGTAAGTACAATATGATTGGATACTACTCTAAATCCAGTACACAAAATCATGTAAGCCAGGAGTTTTGCCAATAAAATAAAAATCATCAACCAAATCTATACCAATAATATGCATGAGGATTGTAATTAAAATGTTATATGGCTTGTAGAATTTCTGCTGAGTATATTTTAATTGTTTTGGGAATTTACAAGACTGGATATCTATGAGATTATGTATGTTGCTGGCTTGTAGAGCTCTCTGTATTATCCATAAATATCTAATAGTTGCACTGAAATAAAAAAGGGCAGAAAAAATTCCACAAGTTCTCACTCCATGTGGATCCTTGTGCTCTGTTTGTCTGTCAGCTGCTTTCACACACTGTCCCCTTGATGGTTTGTTACCACACCTGACACATACATTGCATTTCACTGGCAGTGCTAGTGTGACCCCACACCAAGCTAGCCCAAAGCATTCTATAGCCTAGCATGGCTTTCCATCACGGACTCTGCTCACACTCCCACCAACCCAGTAAAATAATGATCCAACAAACTGCAACCCAAAAACCAGATTTATATGTTAAATACTCAATGTACAATACATCCACACAATAATTTACAATCAATTGATAAGTATATAAACCACCCATCTAGATAAGATATAATTTGGTCATCTAGACACACAAAATCCTGTATACATCCATCCATTAAGAATTTGGCATGGAGTCGACTATGTTTTATGCTATTTAAATAAAGTGTATTTAATGTAAAAAAAAGAATAGTCATAACAACCTGTAAACGTGCAGAGAGAAACCTTAACATGTGCCAACATGTTCTCTCTGCTCCCCCTCCCCTTGCCCTGGTCTCCTCTTCTCTCTAAAACTTTTCTCCCACCAATCCTTCTTTCTCATCTAATGACAGGCCTTGTTCTATTCTTCATCTGCATAATGACATCAACCTTCATCTACTAACTTTATATTGTTTACCTAAACAATATAAATTATTTTTAAAATAAGAAATAAAAGACTGCACCCAGATCTGAAGGGATACAGTCAAACAGCACCCTGTACCCAAGTCCCGTGGGAGGGAGAGCTAGACCTTCAGAGTGGCAGACATGCCTGGGAAACCAGAGGAGACTACTCTCCGCCCACATTTCTGACTCTAGAGGAAAACGCCTAGTGCCATCTGGGCACCCTGTGCACAGGGACCCCGGAGAAGGAGGGGCAGGCCCTTCTGGTTGTTGCCCTCATGGAGAGCTGAAACCTAGCCCCAAAGAGCAACTTCATGCCCAACACCAGAGGTAAGACCAACTTTTCTTTTTTTTTTTTTTTCTTTTTCTTTTTTTTGGGGCTGGGGACCGAACCCAGGGCCTTGTACTTGCTACGCAAGCGCTCTACCACTGAGCTAAATCTCCAACCCAAGATCAACTTTTCTGCTCCAAGTGACCTGCCTGGTGGATTCAGAACACACAAAGGCAAAATTCCTCTGGGACTGGACACTTCCGGTTTCTAGCTGGAGCCCAAACCTTGCTGATTCCAGCCCATAGCTTGACTGTATCTGGTTGGATGTGGTGGTCCTTAATCCACTTGGACTTAAGCTTTTTACAGGGTGATAAGAATGGATCAATCTGCAATCTTCTACATGCTGACCTCCAGTTGAACCAGCACCATTGCTATGTTTTTTCCATTTGATGGTTTTGGTTCCTTTGTCAAAAATCAAGTGACCATAGGTGTATGGGTTCACTTCGGGGTCTTCAATTCTATTCCAATGGTCTATCTGCCTGTCTCTGTCCCAATACCATACAGTTTTTATCACTATTGCTCTGTAATACTGCTTGAGATTTGACCTCACATCAGTCAGAATTGCTAAGATCAAAAACTCAGGTGACAGCAGATGCTGGGGAGGATGCGGAGAAAGAGGAACACTCCTCCATTGTTGGTGGGATTGCAGACTGGTACAACCATTCTGGAAATCAGTCTGGAGGTTCCTCAGAAAATTGGACATTGAACTACCTGAGGACCCAGCTATACCTCTCTTGGGCATATATCCAAAAGATGCCCCAACATATGACAAAGGCACGTGCTCCATTATGTTCATAGCAACCTTATTTATAATAGCCAGAAGCTGGAAAGAACCCAGATGCCCTTCAACAGAGGAATTGATACAGAAAATATGGTACATCCACACAATGTAATACTAACCAGCTATCAAAAACAATGACTTTTTGAAATTCATAGGCAGATGTATGGAACTGGAAAATATCATCCTGAGTAAGGTAACCCAAACACAGAAAAACACACATGGTATGCACTCACTGATAAGTGGATATTAGCCCAAATGCTGGAATTACCCTAGATGCACAGAACACATGAAACTCAAGAAGGATGACCAAAATGCGGATGCTTTACTCCTTCTTTAAAAGGGGAACAAGAATACACTTGGGAGGGGATAGGGAGGCAAAGTTTAGAATAGAGGCTAAAAGAATGCCCATTCAGAGCCTGCCCTACATGTGGCCCATACAGATACAGCCACCAAACTAGATAAGATGGATGAAGCAAAGAAGTTCGGGCTGAACGGAACCAGATGTAGATCTCTCCTGAAAGACACAGCCAAAATACAGCAAATACATAGGCAAATGCCAGCAGCAAACCACTGAACTGAGATCAGGACCCCCATTGAAGGAATCAGAGAAAGGACTGAAAGAACTGAAGGGGCTTGAGACCCCATATGAACAACAATGACAACCAACCAGAGCCTCCAGGGACTAAGCCACTACCCAAAGACTATACATGGACTGACTCTGGGCTCCAACTGCATAGGTAACAATAAATAGCCTACTAAGGGCACCAGTGGAAGGGGAAGCCTGTGGTCCTGCCATGGCTGGACCCCCATTGAACAGGATTCTTGCGGGGAGGGCAGTAATGGGGGCAGTATGGGGAGAGTACACCCATATAGAAGGGGAAGGCCTAGGAGGATGATGACCTGGAAACTTGGAAAGGTAATAACAATTTAAATGTAAATAAGAAATACCCAATTTAATAAAGATGAAAAAAAAGAAATAAAATAATGTAATATGTTTATTTTTATGTTTGATATTTAATTTTCATTGACAATTTCATATTCTGGTTACTCTCCTTCCCTTACTCACTTACTACCTTACATATCAATCACATTTCATATTCCACAAGACTTTTTTTGTATAGATTAGTTATTTCTATTTAGTTCTGCTTTGTAGTTCATTTACTTTAATAAGAGTCATCTGCGTGAGCCCTGTATTGACTCTGTATACTGTAGCTTTGTACAGACACCAGTGCACACACAAGTGATGGCCATAACTACCCCCGAATCCATCGGTAGTATTTAATCAGAAAAGAGGAAAGCCCCCTGAGCCCATTCACCGTCTATTCCTAACTATTGAGAGGCACATTCTTGGTCTGACCCAAAGCAGGTGTTGTGAATTCCTGTACACACACACACACACACACACACACACACACACACACACACACACTTATTTCCCAAATCTTAAAGGAGATGTTACAAACATATTTTTTATGGCGGGGCATTTACTCTCAGTTTCTGGAGTAGCCATGAGTCTGTCCACTTATTACCATTCCTCAGGAAAGTATTCCCAATTAAAGCTGAGAGTAAATTCCTCATAAATAAACATGAATATTTAGAAGATACTTCATTATTGTTAACTCATACTTACTCAGTAATTAATCACTCTTTCTTTTCCTCTTTAAATCATATTTTCTTGTTTTATAAAATTATATTTCATAATTTTGATTTTATTTATTTTTATTATTCCTATGTGTGCCTGAAAACAAGTCATTATTATTTAATTCAAATTTTATACTTCATTACTATTAGGTATTTTTTCATTTAAAAATTACTTGTATGTGTGTCTGTGTGCTTGCATGTAAAATATTCATCTACCTGGTTTTGGCTTCCTGGCACCTTCTCCTTTCTCATTGCTTCTTGTTTCCATTAACCTCTTGTCCTTTAGACAGGTTCATTTCTACTTTCATGTAATATATGCAGGCATATATTTTATGTGACTATAACATTTTGGAAACACAAATGAATGGAAACATAATATTTGTCTTTCTAAGACTGACTGTGTTGCTTTGAATATGCTTGGCCAAAGGAATGGCACTATTTAGAAGTGAGCCTTGTTGGAGTAGGTCTGTCACTGTAGGTGTGCGCTTTAAGATCCTATCATAACTACCTGGAAGTCAGTCTTCCATTAGCAGTCTTCAGATGAAGTTATAGAACTCTCAGCAACTCCTGTACCATGGCTGCTTGGATGCTACCCCGTTCCCACCTTGATGATGATGCACTGGACCTCTGAACGTTAAGCCAACTCCAATTAAATGTTGTCTTTTATAAAACTTGCATTGGTAATGATGACTTTTCACAGCAATAAAACCCTAATTAAGATACTGACATCATTTTATTAATAATATTAATATTATTAGCTCTGTTAGTATATATTTTCTTAAAACATCATATAATTTCATTGTTCCTCTAAAATTTACATTCTGTATAAAGAACAAAATTTCCATAGACACCTTGGTTGTTTCCTTAGTTTACTAGTAAATAGGGCTACAGTAAACTGATATGCTAGTATCTCTATGGTATGTTGGCATAGGGCCCTTTAAATGAATATACAGAAGTAATTCAACTGGTTCTAATTTTCTGAGTAAATTATATACTCACTACCAAACTTGGAGTCCCACTGTGCAATCCAAGAGCCATAGTTAGGTCATTTATCCTTAAGAACCAAACTAACAGTCATATTAATGGTAAAAAGCAGAAAAAGGAGATTCATTCATCCACACAGAGGGAAGGAGGAGTTTTCCAGAAAGAGTTCATTCAAAACATTAGAAAACATGTGCTTAAAACAGAGATACAAAGAAGAAAGGAAGAGTTACATTTTTGTCAATTATTCAGAAAAGGAGGCTGAGTTATAAAGCAACATAGCTTTAACTGGATAAAAATCTGTATGAGGAGTGAGTTGTGGGAATTCTTGAAATGTAAAGTTTATTATTTTATTAAAAAGAAAATATTTCCTCCTGTCTCTTTATTGTGGTTTAAGGTAGACTTGGCATCTTGAATAATGCACCCATAGCCAAGTTATGTTTTCTACAATTGGATTATTACTATGGTGTTTGGGCTACCTCTAAAGACTAGGTATCTACACAGACGAAAAAATTAGCATTCCCTCATAGGACTCCCTATATCCCTGATCAAATCTACTGTAAGAGTTAAATTCCCTTTTGTTGATACACTCATTAGTATTTGTTGTGGCAACCCATTCATTTTTATTTTACTTGCTATTATTCTCTTAATATTTTTATATATAAGATGGTGTATATGTGTGTGTTCCCTGACTTGTATGTGCTACAGTACACACATGGAAGTGAGAAGAAAACTTTCAGGTTTTATGCTTTCTGCATTCAATCCAACTAACAATTTCAGTTATTAGGATAATGTAGCAAGTACTTTTTACCAGCTAGGTCTCCTAGCAGGCCTTGTTTCCTTAACTACTGATATCCTAAATAGATCAGGAATTGCTATGTAGATTTAATTGCCATTTTTCTTGTTATGTTGAATACTTTTTTCAAATGTGTATTGGCTATTATTATTTTCCTCCAATCTGCCTAACAAATAAGGAATTTTTTCCATAGTTCAAATGATTAACTGTCTATTTAAGAAATAAAATCACATGTTCCTCTTTGACACACTATGAAACACAGGAGTCTCATACACAAAGTCATGAATGTTGAAATGGTCTTCTCAGCTTCCTAACCATGCATTTCCCCATACATTGCCTGTAATTTGCATTATCAAATTTAAAAATAATGAATTCTAAATTAGATTTTAGATTTGGACAGGAAAATGAAGAGTCATATTCTTTACCCAATAGCTACTTGCTGGTTGCATACCATGTAGTAGACAAAATACCACGTGCAGTGATAAGTCAGTGAAAAAATGCATATTTGATATTTAATCATATTTTAATTTATTATAATACTCATAACATCTGTTAAAGATAGATATAGATATGTGTGAGAATAAACACTGAGGGTCTAACGATGTTTCATATGTGTATGTTTGAAAATATGTATATTAGTTATTCTTTAATGCTGGGAAAAAATAAAATTGCCAAAGGTAACTTAAATAAGAAAAGATTTGCTTCACTTACAGTTCCAGAAGGTTAGAGCTCACAATGCAGCTGATGATAGGAGTGGGCTTTCTGCTTGTAAACCACTAATTTAAGACATATGGACAGTTAATATTTAAATTTATAAATATGAAGATATGTTAGAATTGTGTAACAATAAGATAAAATTTACAACAACCTCCAAAACTTCCTATAATGAAGATCATATTAAGTTTTCTTTTTTCTTAAATTCATTTTGTTCACAGTATTTAAAATTAAAACTTTTCATCTTACTAAAGAAAAAAATTAGTGAATGCATATCAAGACTATTGGAGCAAAGGAAGAATAAATTTTAATGTACAAAACCACTGTTGGATCCTGGAAGCATATTTTCATACATAGTTCTACCTGTCTTTGATCAATACTTTACTTAGTACCTTATAATTCTCAGAACACATTTAGGAAATAACACAAATTAATCAATAGTTAAATTTCTTTATTTGGCACATACTCTAAAGTCGGAGATATGTTAAATATACTTCATGACACATGATAATCAGTGCTGTGAAAAACAGAAATGAGGAAATGAAATTTAGACAGAGGATTCAGTAGTAAATATTCAGTTAGGGCTCCAAGAAATAATAAGAATACCTTAAATAGAGAAGGTTGTGTCAGAGAACATCTTAGAAAGAATGACAAAATAATTGAACTCTCCTTGTACTTATTTTTATGCTGTTCCAACTCCAATTTGTTAAGCCCAATAAACATCACAAATAACCTACAACCATGATTTCCATTGTAAAATCATCCACCTGGATACAGGGTTTATTTTTCAAAAGTATTTAACTGTCTAATTTCGTGTAAACTAATGTTCATTCTGAATTATAATTTTCTTAGTTTTTTAATTGTATAGACTGTATTTTGATTACATTTCTCTCTACCCTTTTTACCTTCTAAACTAACCCATAAACCCTTCACCTTAACTGCTACATTTCTCATCAATTGTTATTGTGTGCATATGTGTGTGTGTATTATATTTATAGGAGTGTGTGTATACCTATATGTATTATATATGTATGTGTGTGTGTGAATGAATTTTTAAATACCCTTTGATACTACCTCTACGTATGTTTTCAGATCTGTCTTTTTCGCACAAGATAAAAATTGGTGTGCTCTTCTCTATGGTGGATCAAATCTCTTACTCTCAGATTTACTCAGTTGCCTACAATCCTTTAAATAGGGTTGAGGCCATGTGGGCTTTTTAAACACCAGGTTTGCATGTTAATTTTTATCTTCCTTGTTTAGCTCATGTTTGTAGAGCAAAGTCTCACAAAAAAATGGGTAACATTTCTGCTGTGACTAGAAGGTATAGTCATACATCAAAGTTGATGATCTTCTAGCTCCTATAATCTTTTCTCAATGTTCCAGTTTTATCTGTGGAAATATTTTGTGATTGCACTCAACATGACTAGACTCCAAAACTCTACATATTGATTACTTGTGGATTTTTGTAATGGTCTTCATCTGTTACAACAAGAAGTTTCTTTTATGCAGGTGAAGACTATAATTTACATGGGTATAAAGACAGATGTTTATAGGACTTTGTTAGAAATTATGTTGATTTAATAAATTAATGGTTATAAAATTTGAAATTGAACCAACAGTATGTTTTTTAATATAAACATTGTACTAGGTATTCAGAGACAACAAAGATTGTCAAAACTTTATCTTTTTACAAAGATTGCCTTCTGTCAATAGAATCATGTATTTACAAAATGTGATAAGATCTAAAATCTATTGTAACAAAATTTTATTGAAGCATCTATAACACCAACATTTGGAAGTCAGACAAGAGGATAAAGCCACTCTCAGTTGCAGAGGACATTCAAGTCTAGTCTGGGGTTATATAAGACCATGTTTCAAAATTAATCTATTTTTCTCAAATGTAATTATTTAATTTTAATTTTAATATGTTGACCTACAAAGTAAGAGGTTTAACTATGACATTTCCATGCATGTGATATATGTTCATAATTATACCCTCTCTCAATAGTGTGACAGGAAGGAAAAAGAGATTTTATTTTCTATATAAACTTTTTCTTTCAAATGCCCAAGCTATTTTAAGCATTTGAAATAAAGCATGTATTTTGCACTTGGAGTTGATATCAATTAGCAATACATATAAAAACATGGAACTTTAGTATTAAATAAGAGACTTTTTCTAATAAAATAAGCTGTGTGGAAAAAAAAGATGATCTGCAAAGATAACATCATGAAATGAAATAGAGAGGTTCGTATTTTAGCTGTTATTTTTTTAAAAAATGAAGGTTCTTCATTTTGAAAAATTTTTGTATGAATGCAATGATGTGTGAACAAGAGTAAGAGTATGGATATTTCAGGAAATGCAAGTGGTTTAATAATGAAAGAAAGAGAGTCACAGGATATTTCACCTTTTTCTTATCCAAATATTAACTCTATGATAGAAAAAAAATATATCTGCTTATTTACTTACAAATTGAAGTCACTTAGAATAGTGTTCATATCTGAAAAACTATTTATTTGATAGTAATAAATATGTTAATCCAAATACAGAACTGAATATGAAGGACTATTAGTTACTCAGAATACTGAAAATCAATTATCATGGTATTTATTTTTTATAGAACTTTTATTAGACTTAAGTGATTTTTAAGGAGTTAATTTTCAGCATTTCATATTAACATTTATTATATTTATGTTTTATACTTTTCACAGATGAAGATTTTCTCTTAAGGTTATACACCGTAGAATCAAGGAACTTTCAGTAGAAAGAATGACTTCCAAGTCTGAGAGGAATTTAAAAAATATATAATATATCAACTAACTAAAAGTTAATATTTTCTAGTATGTGCAATGGTTTCTTCAACAAATAAAATAATCTTATCACAATTTTTATGACTATTAAAATAATAATAAAAGCTGTATTTTATATGATAGTACCATTTTGCATTAATGTAATTTTGATTTAGTTTTACTCTGTTATAATTATTGATTTTATTTATAAGAAGCATTTCTTCCTTTCATTTCAGAATTAGCATTTATAGAAGAGCACACATGCCTTGTCATAATCTCAAGTATATAATTAGGGGCACACCTCACTTATGCCATTTTTCCTACTATAATCTATCACAAAAATGTAAAGTAGGCCATTCTTTTTGCCCAGTGATAACTACATCAGAAGTGTTCATTTTTATTCACCACTCATTGTTTTATGCATCAGCACTTTTTCTTTTGACCATTTCTGACAGCAACTAATTTATAATGTTCATTTTTATATTCTCAACACAGTTATCAAATCTTTAGACCTTGAGGAAAAGAAGCAAATTAAAGCTATTAACATGTTAGAAAATTGTTTGATTTATTCATTATGAATGATTCTGAATCTAAGGAGCTCATACAAGATGCCTACAGGCATGGAAAAGTTTGATTGGCATTGTCAGGAAAGTGAAGGACAAAGAAGAAACTTTTAATAAATCTTAAATAGCATTAAGAAATGTTGGATTCTAATTGGGCAAAAGCAAGTCATAACCATTATTATGCTAATATGATTATAAAGAATGAAAACCTAAGTGACAAGACTTGGAATTTCCTTCTGAGAATAACTGCCTTTAATATTTCCTTTGCTACTAGAAGGAATTTTTTATCTCTCCCCTGTATTGCTTTTTAATCAATGTACTTTTCTCATTTGAAAATATGTGAGGTTTCTCCAAACCATGTTTTAGAAATATGCATCTAATGATGCTGAAATATACTTTAGTATTTGGAGGGCAAAAGTATGAAAATGCTATAAAAATGAACAAGTAAGAAAAAGACCTAGAATTTTAAAATGTTAAACACAAGTACATTAAAAAGGTTACTTTGTAGCAAGCAAGTAAGTTCTAAGTTAAATTATTCATTCTACCAACCAGAATTAAAATAATTTTGTATCTCATCATTGGATGGTTCTGACTCATATTCTACCAAGAATGCACAAGGGCTGCTAAATAACATCAGGCTGTTGGGAAAAGACTGGATTTATATTATAAGTCCTTTAAACTATTCAGAAATTCAGAGCAAGAACAAGCAGGAACAAACAGTTCTTGGCAGTATTTATTTTTATATATTTGCCCCACATACATGTTCAATAATACTGTGAATCTACAGTACAAACATTGTTATATTAACTATCTTAGCAAGGGATTCTATTTACAATTGTCTCCTGAAACAATAAATATACTCAATGTCTCAGTCTCCTGCACATGAAACACAGGACTGCACCACTTCAAACATATTACTTTTCTTCATTATTTTAGCACATTCTAACATATTTAAACATAAAATTGACAGTTTACATAATTACAATTCAGAGACATTATACTGCTGCTCACATAATGCAGCATTAACTGATTTTTTATTAATTTTAACTTCTTATCTAAAGTATTTTCACTAAATATTCTTAATTACTTTTCTATTTATCTTAATGTCTTTTATCAAACACAATTTCCACATGACATAACATACACCAATTATCGCAAGAATGGGCATTCTGGAAACAAATTTCTATAATATAAATTCATGGCATTTAGTAAACAAATATCCAGTTATAAAATTTCTACTTGTCAACTCTTGGATTTTTTTATAGGAACAGGAACATTGAAAATTAAATATGGCTCATGAAATTTATCTGAGTAAAAGTTTCTTTACTTTTCTATAATCTATTTTTATTAATTTTGTTTATGTTTATTGTATTAATATTTATGTGGATATGTGCACATTAGTACAGGTGCCTATAGAATCCAGACACCTTCTATCCCCTTAGAAAATGAGTTACAAATTTGAACCAGACCTAAGGAATGCAAGAAGGTTAAAGCTCTGAGCTCTCTCTCCATTCTCCTAAATGTTTCTTTAAATCAGACTTACTGGTAGCATTTATTTAGTTGTTCCCAAATAACATTCAGATTTACTACATGACTCCAATGTTAAGACAATTGCTTTCTAATTTTAACGTCATTTTCTTACATAAAATTTTAATTTATAAGTAAATAATAATGAAAGGAAAGCCAACTACAAAAATATTAACATGTTTTAAAGTTGGTTTCTTTTTATCAAATTGTTTTTATGCCTAATAATGTTCTTTTGTTAAGGCATGTACTTAGAGTAAGTGAATAATTGCCTTCAACAGCTTTGGAGGATTCAAATATTTATCACTAATGAGCAAGAAAACATTTTCAACATGTAGCATAAAAATCTATGACAAGTATAGAACAGTTATTTTCTGAAATATTAGAATTTCTGTTTTTTTAAAACATGAATATATGCAGTTTTTAATGGGTAGTCAAAGCATATTTTATGACATTACTTCTAGCACAACTACTGACACTATGAAAAACATTTGGCTTGGTTTCTCCAACATTGAAAAAATAATAAACTGATTTTTAGAGAAAAAGTTTTGAAGCTACGAATGGTGGACATAGAGAAAACACCTCTAAAGAATTATTGATAATTTCTATAACAGCAAGAAATTCTTTTAGTTAGGAAACAATTAGTCTTAAAATATATTTCACCAAATGTTTGATTTTATTTGCTGTACTAAAACACCATGGCAAAAAAACATCGTGTGGAGGAAAGAGTTTATTTTACTTAGTTCTTCTTTACAACCCTTTACTCATGAAAATCATGGGGAAGACTTCAACTAAGAACCTAGAAACAGAAATTGAAGCAGTGACCATGAAAAAATACCCATTATTAGTTTGTTCCACATTGTCAACATGTTCAGCCTGCTTCCTTGTACAATCCAGGATCATCTGCTAAGGGATAACATCTACATTGTACTTGACCATCCTGTACACGTCATCAATGAAGAAAACGCACCACAAACTTTCCTTTAGGCCAACTAATTTGTCCCTTTGCTTGATTGTGTGGTTTCACCTCCCTAAATGATACCTGTTTGTGCTTAAAGTTCATAGTAAGCTAAGCAGGACACCTAACATTGTAACTATAGTTTATAGAAGACAAAATGATTTCTCCCTGAGTTTTGTTAGATTCATCATGAATAGGTAATAAAAATAAATGCAAGAAATCCCCTATGTAATATGATGTTACCAATATTAAAGAAAAATAAGCTATTGTCATTAAATTCCTATTTTTTTTTGAAAATTTAGGTTTATTTCTTTATTGTTAACATGTAAGAGTATGTGCACAAAGTCTCAGATGCCCTGGAACTGAGGTCACAGAATGTTGCAAACCACCACCTAGGTGCTGGGAACTGAACTGAAGCCTTCTGTAGCGCAAAAGGTGCCCTTAGCATTTGAGCCATCTCTCCAGCTCCCACAGGCTTTATTTTGAAATCATAGCTCACTATATTGTTCTGGAAGTTCTTAATCCTATCTTTACAATCAAAATATAATTTAAATTTTAGGTGAAGTTTTGCTACTTTTATGGCATTTTGTGGTGGTTTGAATAGGAATGGATCCCACAGATTCAAGTGTTTTAATACTTGGGCCAGAGGGAGTGGCACTATTAGGAGAGGAAACCTTCTTGAAGTAACTGTACATATGAATGAAGGTCTGTAGAGAGATAAACTAAACTCTTAATTTGCCTTCCTTTTAACATTCAGGGATTTAATGAACTTCCTTCTAAGATGGAAATGTTTTGTATTAGAAAGATCTGCCAGTCGACAAATGTTGGATATTCATGTTTAATTTCTAGAACTATCTTTTCAAATCTGATGGCATATATAACAAAAATTTGCTTTCTCATATTATGGAAACTGTAAGGCCATGATGAAGCTGTTGAATGTGTTTGTATACTCTTGGGTCTATGACATCGAATTACATATACATCTGCATATGTTCCAATGCCTTATTCTAAGGGAACAAACATATTTGTTTTGGGTTCCACTCTAATGAATACCATTTTACTAATTGTCTTAAAATTTCACTGTTGTGAAGCAATATAACCAAGACAACTTTATAAAATAAAACATTTAATTTGAGGATGGCTCAAATTTCAGAGGTTTAGTCCATGATATCACCATGGGAAGCATGGTGCTGGAGATATGAAGGCAGTAGAAGGGGACTATGTGCCATAGCAGGCATAGCTTGAGCATAGATGAACACATAGCCCACCCCAAAGTGCCACATTCCTCAAATAAGATCACATCTACTCCAACAAGGTCATACCTTCTAATAGTGCCACTCCCTATAGTCAAAGATTCAAACATATGAATCTTTGGGGGCCATTCCTATTCAAATCACCACATTGACTTACTAAGGCAACTAATTTAACACATATGTTTTAGAGAGGTAAATTTGAGCTTATCACAGTATTCAATAAAGAAATAAAATTGGTATTATTAAGTCGTTGTCTCCAACCAAATTTTATCAAACTGATTTCAATTATTTTTGAAATCCAAAAACAGTTGAACATAATAAGTATCAATTTAAAACTTAGCTCTGTTAGTAAGGAATTATTTAGAAATAGGAAAGAAAGGACAATCGAAATAAGGATTCAAGAAAAATAACAACATATGTGATTGAAGATATAACAAAATGTATTTTATATTCTAAAAAAAAACACTTAAATAAACAAAGTTCAAAACACACATTGAACCACACATAATAATAGTGGGAGACTTCAACATTCACTCTCACCATTGTACACGTCATTGAAACAAGAACTAAACAGAGGCATACTAAAATTAATAGAAGTTATGAACCAAATGGATTTAACACACATCTACAGACATTTTATCCTAAAACAAAAGAATACACCTTCTGTTCAGTAACTCATGGTAACTTCTTCAAAATTGACCATATTATTGGTCACAAAACAACCCTCAACTAATACAAGAAGTTTGAGATAACCCCATGCCTCCTATCAGACCACCATGACATAAGCTGGCCTTCAATAACAACAAAAGCAACAGAAAACCCACATACATGTGGAAACGGTCTATTCAATGATAATTGGATCAGGGAAGAAATAAAGAAATAAATTAAAGACTTCCTGGAATTTAATGAAAATATTGAAACATCATACCCAAACTTATGGAACACAATTAAAGCAGTGATAAGATGAAAATTATAGCACTAGGAGTACTAGGAAAAAAAAACTGGAGAGATCTGATACTAGGAACTTAACAGCACACCTGAGTGCTCTAGAACAAACTGAAGTAAACTCACCCAAGTGGAATAAATGGCAGTAAATTGTCAAAAACAGGGCTAAAATAAACCAAATAAAAACAAAGAGAACAACTCAAAGAAACAGCAAAACCAAAAGCTGGTTCTTTGAGAGAATTAGCAAGATAGAGAAACCCTTAGCCAAACTAAGTAAGGGGCCCAGAGGCAGGATCCAATTTAACAAAATCAGAAATGAAAGGAAGACATAACAACAGAAACAGAGGAAATTCAAAAAATCATCAGATCCTACTACATAAACCCTATACTCAACAAAACTAGAAAATCTAGATGAAATGAATGTTTTTTAGATAGATGCCACACACCAAAGTTAATTTAAGAGCACTTGAATTTTCTAAACAGTCCCATATCCTATAAGGAAATAGAAGTTATTTTTTTTTATTAACTTGAGTATTTCTTATATACATTTCGAGTGTTATTCCCTTTCCCGGTTTCCTGGCAAACATCCCCCTCACCCTCCCCTTCTTTATGGGTGTTCCCCTACCCATCCTCCCCCCTTGTCGCCCTCCCCCCAACAATCTAGTTCACTGGGGGTTCAGTCTTAGCAGGACCCAGGGCTTACCCTTCCTCTGGTGCTCTTACTAGGATATTCAGGAAATAGAAGTTATTAAAAACCTCCCAAACATAAAAAGCCGATCGATCTAGTTCAGAATTCTACCAGACGTTCAAAGAAGCCGTGATACCAATATTCCTCAAACTATTCCATAAAATAGAAACAGAAGGAACACTTCCTAAACCACTCTATGAAGCCACAATTACTCTGATACCTAAATCACACAAGAACTCTACCAAAAAAGAGAACTTCAAACCAATCTCACTTATGAATGTCAATGCAAAAATACTCAATAAAATTCTAGCAAATGGAATCTAAGAGCATATTAAGAACATCATTCACCACAATCAAGTAGGCTTCATCCCAGAGATGCAAGGTTGGTTCAATATATGAACAACCACTAACGTAATCCGCCATATAAACAAGCTCAAAGAAAAAAAAATTACATGATCTTCTCCTTAGATGAGAAAAAACATTTGACAAAATGAAACACCCCTTTATGTTAAAAGTATTTGAGAGATCAGTAATCCAAGGGTCTTACCTAAACGCAATAAAAACAATTAATTGTAAACCAATATAATATCAAATTAAATGGGGAGATACTTGAAGCAATCTCACTAAAATCTAAAATCAGAGACAAGGATGCCCACTCTTCCCATATCTATTCAATATAGTACTCGAAGTGCTAATAGATAGAACAATAAAACAACAAAAAGAGATCAAGAGGATATAAATTGGCAAGGAAGAATTACATGTATCACTATTTGCAAAAGATATGCTAGTATAATTAAGCCACCCCAAAAAATCTACCAGAGAACTTTTCCAGTTGATAAACAACTTCAGCAAAGTAGCTGGATATAAAATTAATTCAAATAAATAAGTAGTCTTCCTTTATACAAATGATAAACAGGCTGAGAAAGAAATTAGGGAATTAGTCCCTTCACAATGGCCACAGATAATATAAAATACATTGGGGTAATTCTAACAAAACAAGTATAAGATCTGTATAATAAGAATTTCAAGTCTCTCAAGAAAGAAACTGAAAAAGATCTCAGAAAAAATGGAGAAATCTCCCATGTTCATGGATTGGCAGAATTAACATAGCAAAAAGCCCATCCTACCAAAGAGTATCTACAGATTCAATGAAATCTCCATCAAAATCACAACACAAGTCTTCAAATATATGAAAGCAGCAATTCTCAAATCCATCTGGAAAGGTAAAAAAAACACAGAATAGTGAAAATAATTCTTAACAATAAAAGAAAGGTTGGAGAAATCACCATCCTCTAACTCAAGCTCTACTACAGAATAATGTGACAAGAACTGCATGATATTGGTACAGAGATTATTTAATGGAATAGAATTCAAGACCAAGAATAAAGCAACATACTTACAATTGATATTTGTCAAAGAAGCCAAAAAGAATACAATGGGGAAAAAGCATCTTAAATAAGTGGTGGTGGTCTAATTGGCTGTCTATGTAGAAAAATGAAAATAGACCCATATTTGTCACTATGCACAAACTCAAGTCCAAGTGGATCAAGCACCTCAACATAAAACCAGATACACTCAATCTAATAGAAGAGAAAGTGGGGAAGACCCTTGAACTCATTGGCACAGGGGGAAATTTCCTAAACAGAACTACAATGGAACATGCTCTAAGATCAACCATTGATAAATTGGACCTCATGAAACTGTAAAAAGCTTCTGTAAGGCAAAGGACATAGTCAAAAAGACAAATCAGCATCCTCCAGATTGCAAAAAAAAAATATCTTCACTAACCCCACATCTGCTAGAGGGCTAATATCCAAAATATATAAAGAACCCAAGAAGCTTACCACCACAAAAAGAAACAACCCAATCAAATAATGGGGTATAGAACTAAACTGAGAATTCACAAGAGAGGAATCTCAAATGGCTGTGAAGCACCTAAAGAAATGTTCAATGTCCTTATTGATCAGAGAAATGCAAATCAAAAAGACCCTGAGATTCCACTTTACACCATTCAGATTGGCTAAGATCAATATCTCAGGTAATAACACATGTTGGTGAGGATGTGAGGAAAGGGAACCTCCTCCATTGCTCATGGGATTGCAGACTGGTACAACCACTCTCAAAAACAATTTGGAGGTTCCTCAGAAAATTGGAAATAAACCCACCTAAATACCAAGAAATACAACTCTTGGGAATATACCCAAAAGATGACTCACCATGCCACAGGGTCATGTGTTCCACTATGTTCATAGCAGCCTTATTTATGATAGCCAGAAGCTGGAAAGAACCCACATATCCCACAACAGAGGAATGGATACAGAAAATGTGGTTTGCTTACACAATGGAATACTACTGATTGATCTTGTTATCTATTAACATGAACAAATATACACAGAAAGTGTGTATTCCAGGCTTTGTTATCATCACCATGGGGAATTTGTATATGTGAGTGTTCCCCATGTAAAACACCCTCTCTAAAATAAAATATTTCTTGTATACAATTAAAACTGCAATGACAATCTTTAAACAACCACACAGTTGGACCTATAACTGAAAATTGAAGAAAATGTCTCATGCTGCTTTATAGAATTCTCAAATGTTTACACCATAACAACCCATATTTTTTTACATTCTATTCTGTAGTAGTATATGTCTTGTTTTACTAAGAAGAAAAAGGAAAAGAATGTTATTAGAAATTGCATTGTCAGAATAAGTCTAATATTTACTGGTTAGTTTGGAGAGTGCTTTTCTTAAGTGAAAAGAAACAAATATTTGGATATTAACACTATTTTTTCTTCTTGTAATGCAGAAAAATGAAACTAAAGTATCTTAAGAATGTTTTTCCTTAATCATTGCAACTTTATGTTTAAATATTAATCCCAATACAAAGTTCCCTAACATTACATAAAAGAGACAATGAAAACGTATGTAAATATTTAAAATCATTATTCAGCATGAAATTCTGTAATTTTGTCAATTTCTTGTGGTACTAGTTCCATCTGAGAATTTACTGACTTGTATCTCATGTTTATATTTTTAAATAATGTATTTTCTTTTATTTGTTTCTTTTTATCGGGTATACATATTATGTATTTATATTTCAAATGTTATCTCCTGTACTCTCCCTTGCTTCTATGAAGATTCTCCCACTCAACTCACCAACTCCCAACTCCGTACCCTGGCATTCCCCTATACAGGGGAATAGAGTCTTCACAAGACCAAGGGCTTCTCCTCCTATTAATGCCAGACAATGGTATCCTATGCTACATATGAGGCTGGAACCATGGGTCCTTCCATGTGTAATCTTTGGTTGGTGGTATAGTGTCCTGGATCTCTGTGGGTTTAGTTAGTTGATACTGTTGTTCTTCTTATGAAGTTGCAAACATTTCACCTCCTTCAGTCTTTTCTCTAACTCCTCTATTCAGATACTTGTACTCAATCTGTATCAGTTAGGTTCTGGCAGAGCCTCTCAGGAGACATTCATGTCAGCCTCCTGTCAGCAAACACTTGTTGGCATCAGCAGTAGTGACTGGGTTTGGTGGCTGTATTTGGGATGGATCCCCAGGTGGGCAGTCTCTTAATGACCTTTCCTTCAGTTCATACTCCACACTTTGTCCCTATATTTCTTCCTGTGAGTATTTTGTTCTTCCTTCTAAGAAGGACTGATGCATTCACATTTTGGTCTTCCTTCTGCTTTAGTTTCATATGACCAGTAAATTGTATCTTGGGTATTCCAAGTTTTTGGGCTAATATCCACTTATCAGTGAGTACATACCATGTGTATTTGTTACTAGGTTACCTCACTAAGGAGGATATTTTCAAGTTCCATCCATTTGCCTAAGAATTTCATGAAGTTATTGATTTTAATAGCAGAGTAATACTCCATTATAGAAATACACCACATTTTCTATATCCATTCCTCTGTTAAAGGACATCTGGGTTCTGTCCAGCTTCTGGCTAATATAAATAAGGCTGCTATGAACATAGTAGAGCATGTGTCCTTGTTATATTTTGGAGTATATTTTGGGTGTATGCCATATTCTCAGGATTGGTTATTTAGCTCCCTCCATGTTAAAATATTTGCTTAACAAAGACAAGGCCTTGCATTTTATCCAAAGCATTTAGAAAATCATAAAGGAAAGAAAGAAAAGCATCATTCTGATGAAATATTTGTTACTTTAAAACACTATTTCAGTTCTTTATTATTGCTCTAAATTTGAAAGCATGTCTCTAAAAATCTGTATATGTATTTGTTCACTTTATAAATCATTGTCTTATGTTTCTTTATTCAGCACCAATTTTCCAGAGATTTTTCCATTTTATCTAAAATCATAGACACAGAAAAAGAGCTACATGAGTTGGAATTCTGTAAAAACCTAAAGCAGGAAGCAAACAACTGGTAGCTGTTTAGAATTTCTTTTAATATAGCCTGAAATTAAGTATTATTAGTAAACATTCAAAACTGACAGAAGAGTTAAAACAGCTTGCATCTCTGACCATTACTTCCTGCATTTAATATTGATGCCTCTAATTACACTGTCAGTATTCTGAAAAGAATGGCTCATTTCCCTTAGGATAAGACTAATTTCCTTCATCATTTAATCATATATTATTACCAGTGCCTAACCACAATGATATTGTAGTCTCCTTCTTTGAAACAGATAAGCTGTGCTAAGATGCATCACAACCAGTAAGTGATATCAAAAAAGGAAAATAATAAAATAACACTAAAACAGCAAATTATGCAGATTTTTTTTACCCCGGAAACAAACCTAAAGCTAAATACATTATATGCATAACCCGTTGGTAGATTTTCCCAAAGGAAATTGCTCAATTTGGTTCCATATGCCCAAAAACCAGAGGAATCGTTTTCAATATAAAAGATAATGATGTACATTTATTTATTATTGTTTAAACTAGCTATCAATATTCTTAGCATCATATGTTTTATTTATAATCACTGTGCAGAATTTAAAATATGCAAACACATTAGTTCTTTGGTGTCTTTTCTTCCTAAACGTCCCCGGAGTAATTATGCATGGGTAAAGATATTATATACAAATAAGTCAAAGAAAAATACATCAAATTTGTACTTGTACAGCTTGTGCAGTGTAACAAGGTATCTGCAAGCTCCTCACTATAAAAGGAGAGCTAATTAGATAGGAAACTTGAAAAATACTACATTTGCAGATGAATAATAATAATGAAAGACAGGAAGGAAGACAAAGAAAGAAAGAAAGGAAGAAAGAAAGAAAGAAAGAAGAAAGAAAGAAAGAAAGAAAGAAAGAAAGAAAGAAAGAAAGGAAGAAAGAAATCAAGCAGCAAGCCAGTATAGCTAAATTTCTAAGAACTTACTAGCCAGGTTTGTCTGTCATGAAAAATTGTGAAGGTGCAAGTGGCAAATCATTAATGTACCAGAGTCCAAGTCTCCTTTTAAGGCATATATTTCACCAAATTTACCTTAAGACACTCGCTGTGCATGCTATATTAAACTCTGTTATTAGAGGGAAATTGTAATTAATTCTATACCCTAAATATTTTCTATAATTTACCTTTTATTATCAATATTTGAAGAAAGCTGTATCTACAACCAATGAAATGCCCATTTTCACAGAAGAGGTCTGGATGCCCTGCAAATATAATTATGCCAATGTTTTAAGGAGAAATCTAGTATCCTTCAGGATCAACCCAGCAGCACTCTCAATTCTTGTGCTCTCTAATGTGAAGAATTCAGACAAGAAACAATATTAAAACAAACAGTCAAGAGTTTAATTAAAACAAGCAAGTTAGCAATGATAAATTCTTCAAAGAAAGAGCAGACTGAGAATTTGATCACAACCACCTATTTTTCTAGAACCTTCTTTTGAAACCCTGATGCAATCTATCTAGAGTTCACCTCCAACTTTCTTTTTATATCTTGACCACCTGTCATCTATCACCAGTATATTTAAGTATTGTTTCAAAGCTTGTGCAGTTCGAGGGACCATGATCATTTTTCTTTATGCCCTATTTTAGAAAACCTGTAAACAGTCTCAATATGAGCTAACCTGCCAATACAATAATATTAACAATATTAGTGTCATCCTAATTTGTAGGCTGTTATATGAACTATCACCTTATCCAGAATTTTATAATTAAATGACACTTTTTAAGAATCAGTCTGAGTTCTGAGTTTCTTTTTTAGGCAATTTTTAAATAGTCTAGAATCCAATGCTCCTAGATAATGTGCCCAAATGCCCAATCAATTCATGAATATCTAATATTGAAACAGAATATTGTCTTTGTGTGTGTGTGTGTGTGTGTGTGTGTGTGTTTGTGTGTGTGTCTACAATTAAAAAGAGGGCACAAATTTGAAATAGAGCAAGGAGTGGTATATGGGAGGTTTTGGAATAATAAGGGAAAAGGGTAAATGTAATCAAATTAAAATCTCAAAAGTTGAAAAGAAATAAAAAAGAGTAAAATTTTTTATATAAAATGAAAGAATAATTTAATAAATATGAAGTCAAAAGTTGGTTAACTAATATTTATTGAGATAATTTAAAACCCAATTATGTTAATTTAGCATGTAATTAATTTCAATATTCATTTATTTATGTATTTACTGACTTAGTAGCTTACTATGTTATCAATGCTCTCCTCTAACTTGTGATCCTATGATATCCACATCAAAGATGTTAGAAATATATGTTTGTGCTGTAAAATGCAGCTTGAAAGTTTAAATTTTGAAGTTAACTTCCATAAGAACCTAAATAAAATTTTCCTCATTTCCCTCTTACTATTAAGGGAGGTATAAAGAGTTGTATGATCTGACAACTTCAAAGTAGTTCATTACTCAGTCCTTGTATCCCTGGCCAGAATGTAATGATGATGACCTCTTCTAAACCCTTTTGACTTTAATGGTACTAAACATTCAAGACATAATAAACATTAATTATCTATTTTAAAGTTTCATTGAAACATTTGCCAAAATTCATACTTATTTGCATTTATATGTTTGTGAGCAGTTTGTTTACATATTGCCTTTGGCCTCCACAGGAGTAAAGAAGGTTTCTGAGTCATGTAACTGAAGTTACAGATGACTGTGAGCCACCCTGTAGGTGCTGCAAGACAATCCTTGGTGCTCTGAAAGGTCAGCCAATACTTTTAATGATTGAGTTCTAACTTCAGTCAACTTCAGTCTCTTAAACAAATATTTAAACTAGCATTGAAAACAGTAACTTGTCAATTGAATGTTTTGAGCCAATTTACTACGTTTCTGGGAAGGAGAGTCTTTTTCATTTTCTACATTGTTAAAATGTGTGTGTGTGTGTGTGTGTGTGTGTGTGTGTGTGTGTGTGTGTGTTTGTATACCTATATGTGTGTACCTGACAAGGGTACTGGTGAACATGAGGTTTCCTCTTTGTATGCTATCCACCTTATCATTTTTACTTACTTACTTAATTACATTTTTAATTAATTAATTAATTAATTTACATTCAAAATGATGTCCCCCAACCTGCTCCTCCCTCTCGGTGTTCTCCTCCCATCCCCCTTGTATCTGCAGGATTAAGCACATCTTTTCCCACTGATGCCAGGCAAGGCAGCCCTCTGCTACATATGGGGTGGGAACTGAGAGCTGCCTGTGTTTGCTCTTTGGTTGGTGGCTCAGAACTAAACAGAGTATTCTCAACAGAGGAATGTCAAATGGCTGAAAAAATACTTAAAGAAATGTTCAACATCCTTAATCTTCAGGGAAATGCAAATCAAAACAACCCTGAGATTCCACCTCACATCAGTCAGAATGGCTAAGATCAAATACTCAGGTGACAGCAGATGCTGGCTAGGATGTGGGAAAAAGGGAACACTCCTCCATTGCTGGTGGGATTGCAAGCTGTTAAAACCACTCTGGAAATCAATCTGTCAGTTTCTTAGAAAACTGAAAATAGTTCTACCTGAAGATCCAATCATACCACTCGTGGGCATGTACCCAAAAGAAGTCCATCATACCTCATGGACAGGGCAGGGGTTCTGGTAAGTTCATAGCAGCTTTATTCATAATAGCCAGAAACTGAAAACAATTCTACCTTATTTTTTGAGAAAAGGGTGTTTGTGAACTTGGTGTTCACTGATTTGGCTAGACTGGCACTCCTGTAATCCCCTGGGATCCTCCTGTTGGATCCATATTCCCAGAACTCAATTGTGTATGTTTAGATATTTTAAATAAATTTTCAATGTATAGAAAACATGTTATCAAAATATTTATTTGAAAACATATACATTTGATACAAATGTAATACTTATATAATTAATTTACATTCTAAATTATGTCCCCCAATCTGGTCCTCCCTCTCAGTGTTCTCCTCCATCTCCCTTGTATCTGCACAATTAAGCACATCTTATATATGTGTGTATATATATATATATATATATATATATATGTATATACATATACATATATATACATGTATATACATATATATATAGAGAGAGAGAGAGTTGAAAACAAAACATCTTAACTATGACAGATCTTAAATAAATGTTATCACTGAGAGGAATTTTGTTGAGATATTTATTGTTAGGTTTACAAAGTTTATTACTGTTATTACTATTAGTAGTATTATTATTCTTTTACATTCAAGATATAGACGGGATGAAAATTTATTCTTAATTATAATGTTAAACGAGGCTTTTGGGAAAGGATCACTTATTGTTAGAGATTATAATATTAGTTAAACATTATTAAAAGAGAGGATGTTCACATAAGGAATTTCATCATTTTTCTCATTTAGTTGTTGATATAAATAAATTGCCATGCCATACCTATTCTTAATAAGAAAAAAGATATTAATAGTAAAATGTCTAATTTGGATGAGAAGTAAGAAAAAATTTAATATGCTGTTGGAAGGTGTATCATCTATCCATTCACCCATTGTCTATCTATGGAATGAAGGTCTATTTTCTGGTCACTAATTTGTGTATTGTGACCTCTAATATTTCCCCTATTGATTCTACATAATGATTTAATCAGTACCCAAAGAGATTTGTTTGCATATTTGATTATGCCTGGATTAAATGTAGATGTCTACACCACAGGTAAGCAACACTATGTGGAAATGGTCATTATTAATATTTTGTATGATCAAACATGGAGTTTTTAGTAAGTTGTATTTCTTGTATATTAAAATTTAGTAAAAATACAAGACAAATTTCATTAAGTTCTACTTTTAACAAAGTAATGACAATGAAGGTTCTTAAATCAATAAGCCTCATATTATTGACAGAAAATATTAATGAGATCACCAAACCATGTTTGTCTTAAAATATACCTTGATTAATATACATCTAGAATTGTAAATTAAATGAGAAATAAACTTTTAGTCCTAAAATAGTACAATGAAGCTCTGTATTTTAAATTAAATAAAATAAATTTTAATTTGCCATAACTGCAATCAAGTAAATATCTTACTCTGTTAATTGGATTTTAATTCAGGACATGTCTATTTTTGTAAACTGTGAATTTTTATTCATCATTTTTATTGTAGCTATGGAAAAACATGATTTGTTTCCACAGCCTTGGTAGCATGATTATAAGTAATACTCTTATTTCATTCTGATTTGTGATTATTTCCTTTCACAGATTTTTATGCCAGTGATAATGCTAATGAAACAGATTTTTCATGAAATCTGTCATGAAGAGATCAACGCATCTACATGAAACAAACAAACAAAAAAACCTATTACACTCTTAGCTCAGAAATCACATCTCATCATCAGAGCTATAACACTAAATTAAAACCACAGAAATAATAAAGCAGGTAAGAAATGGCTAGTTATTTGAACCAAGGATAATGACTTTTTTTCACAGTGAGATCAGAAAGTTAATTTAATTCATCATTTCTATATCCTAAGGTTCACATGTTTGATTGAAGCTGTGACAAGTAAAATTGCACACGGATTTTACACGAAAAATAATGTGTATGTACTGCAAACTCATAGTTTGGAGGAACATCATCCTTTCATAATGAAAAACAAACCAAATTGATGTTCAGAGAATAAACAAAACAAGTGATTTGGTATGCTATTTTCACAAATTCTGAGTGTTCACATGTGAGTTCAGTAGGGAATGTAAAGATTTACATCTCTACAGGGTTAAAACTTTATCATTCACTATATAACTAACCACAAAGCACATTAGGAAAAAGCCCTCACTGGTCATGTCTGTGCCTTATATCTGGCTTTTACTCTCAAAGTGTTAGATAGGAGTATAAGCTCTATTTATGGTTGCTGGGGTTAAGGACAAAGAAGCATGTTGGAAAGGGGTAGTTTTACTTTTCAAAGTAGCCCCTTCCCTTGAGTCAAGGCTATATTGGTCTGGTGTCATTAACAAAGTATAGCCCATCATCCATCTGTTCCAGCTCATTCTGCATTTCTAACATTTTCTTTTAAAATGTTTCCTAGGAATGTTAAGAATTACTCTTTTATAGACATCTCGCCAATCTGGAAGACTGCTGTTTAAGAACTTAGCCCTTAGCAATCAAATCTCCCCATGAAAATCCTTTTGTGTACAAGTACAGACTTAATGCAGGAGGCTGCAGAGGGGAGGCGTTTAAATAGGGAGAATACATATCTAAAGGAGAATGAGAAGGCTTTAAGAAATTACCAAGATGTTAACTTCTAAAGGTGGCAAAAATTATTCTGGGGAAAACTCCTTACTCTCCTTTTCCAACTCTGTTAAGAGAGGGTGAAGATGGAAAGCTTTCCTCCCTGCAAATTCCAATCCAGATCACAATTAGACACCCGCTCCCTGCCATGAGTCGTGAAATGTTATCCTGAACAAACATATGTGGTTGTGAAGCACACATCGCAGACGACAGGGAGTCTATTTTCTCACACAACAGTGCCAAACACTGCTTGAGACGTGCAAAGTCATTTACGCAGCTTAAATGTGGCTGGGCTTCATCTCCTGTGATGAAGATCAGATCTCCATCATTCAGAGGAGTGACGCAGGTAACAGGGTTAAGAACTGCTATCCTTTCGTTATGCAAAACTTCAGCCAAATTCTATGGGAATATTTTAGTTGAAGTTATCTTCCTCCTTTTAGGCAAATTGCCCTTGACCTCTTTTAGTGTTTTTCCTATTGTTTTTTTTTCTTTCCTAGTCATAGCTGTTTCTGAACAGCACAGATACCAGAGTTAACATAAGTATCTGAATTATGGCATGGTGATAGTATATTTATACTTTAAAATGCATGATTAAGAATTACAATCAGTGATCCACCATCCTTGTAATTGCCATATATATGTATATATGTATATATACTGTTGAGATAGATTCTTTGCTGCTGTCTTCCTAAACAGATTTTTCATTATCTTTAAATGTCCTACATTGCATGTATGCTAACATTTCCTTTCAAATGCATTTATCTGTTGCAGACACTCATTATATTTCATTTTGAACTTCAAGAGAAATAGGAATTCCTCCAATAAGTAAAGTATGTCACACCGAAGACAAAGACTCCAGTTATAAAGAAGATCATCCATGACTTATTAAAAATTACATGCACATCAAATATTTTCCACTCCAATTTATTTTTCATTGAAGTTATTTGAAAACAGAAAAAACATGAAATGTTTAAATCATGATGAATTCAGCACACTACCAACTGTCAGCAGATGGAGCTATTCTGCAGCAGACACTTATAGTTTGTTCAATGATGAATGCAGACTAAGAAATTAATATTTCAATTCCATGCCTCTTTGATCATAGGATAACAAAATATATCTTTAAAAACTTAGTCTTCCTATAATTGTAATGAGTTTTTAGTGTAGAAGTCTGGCTGTGGCAGCCCCAGTCAGCAAGGTTCAGCTTCTTGTCTTCGATGTTCTAATTAAAAGAACAAGTAATGTTGAAAAATAGGGAGAGGAGATTTGTTCAGTGCAGCTACACAGAGAAGAGAAAGATAAAAGGTTCACTGACTTTATATCTGCCTATGGGGCGCAGACATAAAGTACATGTTTAATAAAAGGGAGGAATTCAGAAATGGATAAAGGGTATGCTTAGTTAAGCAGTCCTGGCCTAGCCGTGGTCAATTTGATCATGGTAAAGTGGCCGAAAGAAGTAATACTGTTTGAGGTAACAGGAGGTTATTACTTCTTCTCCAGGGTGCTGACTCACTTCATGAATAGGAGTTCTTATCTGGGGGTATAGTCTGTATTAAAAGGTTCTGTGTGTTCTAGAATTCAAAATAACTCACGAGAAAAGATTAAGGCCAATTCCTAGTACCTGTGTTTTCAGCCAATTAAATGAGAGAAATTGTGAAGCCAAAGGAAAAAAAATTCATTCTGGATTTTGCTTTGTTGAAGATCCAAATGAGAACTCAATTATGTTTAGTAAAAGTAGCTATGAATTGTCTGTTCCATAATTTGGGCCACTAGGATATACATATTTTCTTTCCAAAAGGTTTCTGTTAACACGCCAAAATAATAGAGAAAAACTTAAGTAATTTTCAAGCATAATAGAAATATGCAACAAATTATTGGAATGTTTAACTTTGAAAAATATGCTGTGCAGAATTTGTGTAATGGCAAATGCCACATATCTAATGTTCAGGTACAAAATTATAATACGAGCAAGGAAACATCCTTTAGCAATGTTACATGTAATAAACGCAAGCATATATTTTTGATTTTTGGTGTCTATGAACTTTACAGATTGATTTTCAATAAAAAATAACCTTTAAAGATCAAAGATGCTGAATTACAAGGCAGTCAAAGAGAATGAGATAGCATTTTTCTAGGTGCAGTATTTGCTCTGTCACCCAAGACTGTAAACATTCCTTTTTTACTGAATGATAAAATCAAGATACTGGCTTAAAAGATATTTGGGCGATTTGATTCTAATTTTCACCTCCTGTTAGTTTTGTACAACCTTGACTCATCTCTCATTTTTGGACTTGTATTAGCAGGCAAATTCACACTTTTGTTTAGAAGAATAATCAAAAATCTGTCACTGGGTTTGTTTTAAGCTGAATGATTCTATTGTTCCTCGTTTATTGATTCATAAGTTTACTTTAAAGAACAGTCATTTGTCTTTTTCTTTTCTTTCTTTAATCTTTCAGTTTTATCTTGGACTAAAATCCTATCTCTTATTTTATTGAAAATAACAGGAATAATGAAACACACACAAGCTGTAAAAGCATCTACTTTTTATTGGTTCCAAAAGGTGAAATAGCATGAGAACAGAACCTGACATCTTCACTACAATTTTTTATCTGTCTGTCTCTTATACTTTGGCAGAAGATACACTGCTAGGTCACAATTTTTAACTTTTCCCTTTGGTCCAACTCAGGTTCTGAGACTAGCAGGACTGCTCAGGGATAACAAACCCTAAGAAAAAGACCATTATCCATAGAAGTGAGATAGTAACAAATACTCCAGTAATGATATACTTAAATCCAGCCTATTTTCCTCAGTAATAAAGCTGTCTTTGACCAGTTATAAGAGTGGAACTGAGATGATCAAGAGACCATAATTTGGTTGGTATTATTTTCCTTTCTGCTTTCCTGACTATTACTCTATTTAAGCCTATAGGCTTTGTCAGTATCCTGAAGATGGTCTTGTGAGAACTGGGTCATTTATCTGCTTCACACTGAATAAATATCCTCTCTCTATTCCACAAAATTCTCCATCTCTTTAACTGGCAAATTGGGACAGGACCTAGGTCTTGCCTACTGAAGACGCCAGAGTCCTGACTTTTCCTTGGACATCTCTTACTACATTAATATGTGTTATTATTAGAAACCACAAAATTTTGCTTCACATAATTTTATTTATTCACTCAAAACTAATTTATTAAGTTTTTGTTATGTGGCAGGCACTGTGTTTTGCATATGGTATTGAAATTACATTGAACTAATAATCTGTTGAATATGTTCATGTCTTGCCATTCCCTGTTCTGAATTATTCTATACCATATAAAACAATGTTTCATTTTATTTTGGTTTTTCCATTGTTGTTGTTTTAGATTGCACCTAGCCTTAAGTGACTAGAGTTTACAAGTAGCTTTGGATTGCATTTTGAGGACGAAGTCTCACTCCATACCTATGTGTACATATGAATACACACCAAGTTTCTAGCATGACCAATACAGCACAGACTGAAAAGTGACATATCCAAAATATAAAGGCTTCCACTGTACATATGTATAAATGAAGGTTGGAATATTAAAATCAATGCCCCTAATATGGGCCTGAGAATTATAGCACATACCAAACTGAGGTGTGTGTGTGTGTGTGTGTGTGTGTGTGTGTGTGTGTCTGTGTGTGATTCACCTCACCTATTTAAAAAAAGGGAAAACATAGAACAATGTAGAAGAAACGGTCCAACCAAACTGTTATCTTCCCATATACTGTGTGTATCAAGGAAAAAACTTCCAGAGTACTCCCAAGTACTCCCAAATATCCAATGGATTCAACTGGGCTTTGTCTTCACTGTTTATGTTTCCTACTGAAATTTCTATCTGAACACCAATTCTTCCATTCCTTGATCTGAATATGATATAGCTAGCCCTTTGTTTCTTATTTACTTCTATTGTTTTTTTGTTCTGATATTTTGAGACAGGGTCTCACTATGTGTCTTTGGCTAACATTGAACTCACTATATAGACCTTTCTGTCCTTCAATTCATAGAGATATGTCTACATTTGCCTCTAGAGTGATGGGATGACAGCTGTGTACCTCACAGCACTGCTCATAGATCATGTTTCTGTAGCTTCCACCATAATTTGTTTCAAGTCTGATCCTGCAGTCCAAGTTTAGAGCAATAGTAACAGCAATATCTCTGACTGCCTTCATCATGATAAACCTGTAGAGACTATACTAACACATTACCAGCTTTTACCATTGAGGCTTTTGGAAAATCCTTGACATCATCTATACATCTTCAACCCTGTGTGTCCATTTTCCAATACATACACACACACACACACACACACACACACACACACACACACACACACACACACATATATATATATATATATACAAATACACATATAATCACTGTCTGATGTGTAATAATGCCCTAAGAGTTAATATTAGTAATTAATATTGGAATGAAAAAAGCCATATGTTCCTTTGGTGTCTATCAAGAAAAGCAACTCTTGTTAGTAAACAGTAGTCAATGAAATTATCAAACCTAGTAAATTTATTGTTATTCAAATAAGCTAACATTTGGAAAGACAAATATCTATTCACCTCTACTTCTGGCAATATGCTAATGACACCTTTGTATTAATTATTTCTCTATTTTTCAAACAAAGAAGCTATATCTTAAAATGTTATTTAACTAAGATCACATGTGTTTTCCACTATTAAGTGTGGAAAACAAAAGGGAATGATGAAAATAATAGATGTTATATTTCTTCTCCTTTACTTTAAGTGTTCCAGAGGCCTTGCTATCTTTCATACTTATCTCCTAAATTTCCCCAGGACACTGAATTCAGCTTACTGATAAAGAAATGGGGACACTATAGATCTCTGAACCATGCTTGGAGGTAATTTATATCATTATTTTCTATTGTCCTCTGAAAAATTAAACCAGTAGGTCTCATCTAGAATAAAGTAAAGGGAGAGACAGTCCAATATTCCTAGCCAGCGATTATTGCAAGCTCACGGAGACAAGAAAATTTCTATAGAGTTGCTTTGCAGTTAATCATTATGAATATTAGCCTGCTTTAAGTGTTTGCTGTATGAAAAGGACTGTAGGAAGGAATTACAAATATTTTGTCATTTACAACAACCTTTGAAGATTGTTGTTATTATTCAAATTTTATAGTAGAGTTACTGGCTTGTTCTGAGTGCTTTTTCCCTGACAAGTGTTATTTCTTTTTCATTAAAAATATACTGTTCTCTCAAATAATATATCACAAGTACAGTTCCATCCCTCCATTACTCTTACCTCTCCTTTCTCTTTACCTTTTCCCCTGATGCAATTCCTCTCCATTTTCTCTTCAGAATAAAGCAGGTCTCCAAGAGACCAGAGACGAACAGAACAAAACAAGAAGTGATAAGACAAAGTAAAACCTTCATATCAATGTTGGGCAAAGCAACCCAAAGGAGGAAAATAGTCTTAAGAGCATGCAAAAGAGTAAGAGACACACCCACTCTCACTGTTATACATCCTACACACTTTAATGGCTTGCTGCTAGCATTCACCTCTGTATTTGATATGCTCTGGCTTAGCCTGTAAGGGTACAGCTATATTAGACTCCTTTCAGCATGTACTTATTGGCTTCATCATTATTATCTAGTTTCAGTGGCTGTATATAAATTGTATGTATACCCAGGTGGGGCAGACTCTGAAGGGCCACAGGGTCCCCACTGGAGGAATTAGAGAAAGGATTAAAGGAGCTGAAGGGGCTTTCAACACCATAAGAACAACAATAACAACCAACCAGAGCTCCTAGGGACTAAACCACTACCCAAATAGTACACATGGACAGATCCATGTCTCCACCTGCATATGTAGCAGAGGATAGCCTTGTTGGGCACAGTGAGAGGAGAAGCCCTTGGTCCTGCCAAGGATGGAACCCCCCCTCCTGTGCAGAGGAATGTTGGGGGTGTGGGAAGGGGAATGGTGGGGAGGGAGTACACCTTCATAGAAGAAGGGGTGGGAGATGGGATAGAGGACTTATGGCTGGGAAACTGGAAAACGGAATAACATTTGAAATGTAAATTAAAAATATCCAATAAAAATAATAAAATTTCCATCTAATGTGGAATGGAAAGATGCAACAATTTAGAATTTGATGAATTCTTCTTCCTTTAGGGTTCTCTGCAATAGCATGTAAGTTCAGTGGGTCAAGTATCATTAAGAAGAATGCACATCTATCAAAGAAACAAGGTCCCGGTTATAAAATGATGAGGCAAATTGCCATCAGTGTTCTCTCTTAAAACTGGAGATCCAATAAAAAAATTAAAGATGCACACTTTCTGAAGAAAAAAAAACACACAAACATCAAGCTAATAGCCATTATGTATATGCGGAGGGACTGCTGCACCTGTATTCAGGACTCCTGCTTTCCACTTCAGTTTTTTGTGAGCCCATACAATCTCTGCTTAATTGTTTCAGTGGGTCATGTTCCTGGTGTCCTCCATTTGCTCTGACTTTTGTAACCCTTTATTCCCCTCTTCCATAAGACTCTCACATCCCCAGTGGGAGGGACCCAATACAGACCTCCAATTTAAATGCTTTTTATGCATGTCTGGCTATGTGTCTCTCTACCTCTTATCTTCTGCTACAAGAAATCTCTCTTAGCACTACTGGATAAGCCACCACTCTATGATTTATAAAAAAAAAGCCTGTCTGTTTCTGTCCTTTGTCTCTGGGCTATCTGGTCTCTGGTTCCTGGCCATCCAAATACAAGGCATCCACTTCAAGTTGAGTCAAACTTTGATTGGTTGTTCCCACAAGTTCTTTACCTCAGTTACCACATCATATTTTATAGGGAGGACAGATTATAGGTAGAGGGTTTTGTGGTTGGTTTGGTATATAGATTTCTATTTCAGTAGTATCCTTCATTGTACCTTTGTATGCCAAAGAGATAAGAATGTAGGGATTAAGGCTCCAAGACTATACCATCTTGAATTTTATGTTCTCTGTGGAAGTTGTCTTAGGAATGGGATCCCAACTGCCAGTTTTCAAATTGTATCTTTCTGTCCTAACATCACTATTCTGAGTTATTTTAGGATCTCCATGGGATGATCTTGGCCAGCAACTCAATCAAATGTAACCTAGTCCTACCACTGGTAGCCTTGCCTAGCCAGGCTAAAAAAAAAAAAAAAAAAAAAAAAAAAAGATAGTCACTACAGACTTTTTATGCTCCAATAGCAGAAGCCCTTTCTAGGGTCACCCTTATAGATTTTAGAAACTTTCCTCTGTAAAAAAAAAAAAAAAAAAAAAAAAAAGAAAGAAAGAAAGAAAAAATCCTTCTATGCAAACCAACAACCGACAACACATGACTTTTAAAATTTGTACATATCATTTAGTTTTATTTCATGTTCATTGGTATTTTGCCTGTATGTATGTCTGTGTGATGGTTTTAAACAGAACACTTAGAAACATACTGGCACAAGGAAAGCTTAGATCAAGGTTTTTCCCTAAATTAGTTATTTTCCATTTTCTAACTCCTTGTATCATATTTGGTACACTGAATGTTATATATAGATATTGAACTGATAAGATATTTTCTCTATGTACAACCTGATTTTCAAACAAGTTTGGGTAGAATGATTGAAACAATAAAAAAATAAAGATCCAAAACTTTTAAAATTTGTGAACTATAATTACTATATGAAATACTTGTTTTATACACGTACAGTTATTTTTTAGTTTTCTTTTTTATTGGATAGTTTTTATTTACATTTCAAATGTTATACCCTTTCCCAGTTTCCTGTCCATAACCCCCCTATCCCATGGCCTTTCCCTCTGCTTCAATTAGGGCATTTTTCTCCATCCACCCACCCCTTCCTGCCTCCCCGCCCTGACATTCCTCTACTCTGGGCATTGAGCCTTGGTAGGACCAAGGGCTTCTCCTCCCAAAAAGGTTATCCTCTGCTAGATATGCAGCCGGAGCCATGGGTCTGTCCATGTGTACTCTTTGGGAGCTTTGGTTGATTGGTATTGTTGTTCTTATGGGGTTGCTAACACCTTTAGGTCCTTCAATCCTTTCTCTAACTCTTCCAATGGGGACTCCATTCCCAGTTAATGGTTGGCTGTGAGCATCCATCTTTGTATTTGCCGTGGTCAAGCACAGACTCTCAGGTTACAGCTATATCAGGCTCTTGTCAGCATACACTTCTTGGTATGAGTAGTATTGTCTAGGTTTGGTGGCTGCATGTATATGGGTTGGAACTCAAGGGTGGCAGGTTCTGAATGCTTATTCTTTCAATGTCTGCTCCAAACTTTATCTCCATATCTCCCTATGATATTTTTGTTCCACCTTCTAGAAAGGACTGAAGCATCTGTACTTTTGTCATCCTTCTTCTTGAGCTTCATGTGGTATGTGGATTATATCTTGGGTAATTCAAGCATTTGGACTAATATCCACTTATCAGTAAGTGCATACCATGTGCATTTTTTTTGTGATTAGGTTACCTCATTCAGGATGATATTTTCTAGTTCCATCATTTGCCTATGAATTTCATAAAGTCACTGTTTTTGATAGCTGTGTAGTATTGCACTGTGTAGATTACCACATTTTCTGTATCCATTCCTCTGTTGAAGGATATCTAGGTCCTTTCGAGTTTCTAGCTATTATAAATAAGGCTTCTATGAATATAGTGAAGGTTGTGTCCTTGTTATAGGTTGAAGTATCTTTTGGGTATATGGCCAGGAGAGTGGTATAGCTGGGAACTCAGGTAGTACTATGTCCAATTTTCTGAGGAACTTCCAAATTGATTTCCAGAGTCATTGCACCAGCTTGAAATCTCACCAAAAATGGAGGAGTGTTTCTCTTTCTCCACATCCTTGCCAGGATCTGTTGTCAACTAAGTTTTTGATCTTAGCCATTCTGACTGGTAAGAGGAGGAATCTCGGGTTGTTTTGATTTGCATTTCCCTGATGACTAAGGATGTTGAACATTTCTTTAGATTCTTCTCAGCCATTCGATATTCCTCAGTTGAGCATTCTTTGTTTAGATCTGTGCCCCATTTTTAAATAGAGTTATTTGATTCTCTGGAGTCAAACTTCTAGAGTTCTTTGTATATTTGGACATTAGTCCTCTGTCAAATGTAGGATTGGTAAAGATCTTTTCCCCAATCTGTAGTTTGCCATTTTGTCCTAATGACAGTGTCCTTTGCCTTATAGAGGCTTTGTGATTTTATGAAGTCCCATTTGTCAATTCTTGATCTCAGAGCATAAGCCATTGGTGTTCTGTTCAGAAAAATTTCCCCAGTGCCCATGTGTCGAGCTTCTTCCCCACTTTTTCTTCTATTAGCTTGAGTGTATCTGGTTTTATGTGGAGGTCCTTGATCTACTTAGACTTGATATTTGTACAGGGTGATAAGGATGGATCAGTCAGCATTCTTCTATATGCTGACCTTAAGTTGAACCAGAACCATTTGTTGAAAACCATCTTTCCACTGGATAGATTTTTTTCTCATTGTCAAAGATCAAGTGACTATAGGTAGGACAAATACAGGTAAGCTGTGCTCTAAATATAATTTGAGGCTTGTTTAGATTTTTTATTTAATCTAATAAATCATATTTATATTTCTGTACTATATATTAATCATAAGGTACATTTAGATGCATATTAGTTTTGTATGGTATTTGTGTATATTTAAGTGTGTTGGTGTATGCATTTATCTGTATATGTGTGTACCACATGTGCATGGGAGTACAGAGGTCACAGGTCAACATCAAGTAATTTTACCACTTGTACATTTCTTTATTTTTGAGAAAAGGACTTCCACTAGATCCCACATTTACTAATTTTATATGTTGGGCAATAGAGAAATATGCCTGTTTCTAATTCTCAGTAAGTGATTACAGACATATCACTGAGTTTTTCAAGGTACCAGTTCTCTAAATAAATTGTTGTTGTATAGCATTTATTCTACATAAATATTTGTTGCCTTTTTAAAGGTATACATGAAAAAACATTTTAAATGAAAATAATATTTATGCTTAGTAAATGAATAATAATCTTTCAACCTTCAAATTCTTCTGTTTACCCATTAGATGAACATTGGTATTCTCACAGAAACCATGATCTATACAATTGTCAACATGAGAGACATGTGTACAACACTTATTTTAGTAAATCTTAAAGTACAATATAGGTTTATTTAATGATATTTGAAATAGAGAATATGCATTTGAAAAGAATTAATTCATATATAAATAAGGAAAAAACAACTAAATGATTGGGAGTACCAGTCTTCAGTAGACCATCTACAAGAAAAACAATTCAGATAGCAATGGAGATATGTAAATTTGTTTACTTTTCTTTATAACAAGAGAAGTGAAAATCCAAACTACAGAAAACAGTCATTATGGTTCAAAATTAGTGCTATTAAAACAGATGTGGTTTTTTAGCAGGAGTCCCAAACACGCGGATCCCTGCCCCCAGCAGCTCACTGCTCCCAAACCCTGTGGGAGAGAGACCTCACCGCCTGGACAGGTGGGCACTCCTGAGACTGTAGACCGGAAGAGTCTACCAACACTACCCACACCTGCCCACATCCCTGGCCCAAGAGGAAACTGTATAAGGCCTCTGGGTTCCTGTAGAGGAGGGCCCAAAAGCAGCAGGACTGCTGCGTCTGAGACACCGCCAAAACCTGAAGGTACCAACCAAATAATCAGCTCTCTGCACCCAAATCCCGTGGGAGGGAGAGCTAAAACTTCAGAGAGGCAGACACCCTGGGAAACCAGAAGAGACTGCACTCTGCCAACATTACTGATTCCAGAGGAAAACACCAAATGCCATCTAGAACCCTGGTGCACAGAAGCTCCTGGAAAGGGCAGTGCAGATCTTCCTGGTTGCTGACCCCATGGAGAGCTCATAAGCAACACCCCACGAGCAAACTTGAACCTCGGGACCACAGGTAAGACAAACCTTCCTACTCCAAGCGACCTGCCTAGTGAACTCAAGACACAGGCCAACAGGAACAGCTGAAGACCTGTAGATAGGAAAAACTACACGCCTGAAAGCAGAACACTCTGTTCCCATAACTGGCTGAAAGAAAACAGGAAAACAGGTCTACAGCACCCCTGACACACAGGCTTATAGGACAGTCTAGCCACTGTCAGAAATAGAAGAACAAAGTAACACTAGAGATAATCTGATGGCGAGAGGCAAACGCAGGAATCCAAGCAACAAAAACCAAGACTACATGGCATCATCAGAGCCCAGTTCTCCCACCAAAGCAAACACTGAATATCCAAACACACCAGAAAAGCAAGATCTAGTTTCAAAATGATATTTGATCATGACGCTGGAGGACTTCAAGAAAGGCGTGAAGAACTCCCTTAGAGAAACCCAGGAAAACATAAATAAACAAGTAGAAGCCTTCAGAGAAGACTCACAAAAATCCCTGAAAGAATTCAAGGAAAACACAATCAAACAGTTGAAGGAATTAAAAATGGAAATAGAAGCAATCAAGAAAGAACACATGGAAACAACCCTGGATATAGAAAACCAAAAGAAGAGACAAGGAGCCATGGATACAAGTTTCACCAACAGAATACAAGAGATAGAAGAGAGAATCTCTGGAGCAGAAGATTCAATAGAAATCATCGACTCCACCTTCGAAGATAATGTAAAGCAGAAAAAGCTACTGGTCCAAAACATATAGGAAATCCAGGACTCAATGAGAAGATCAAACCTAAGGATAATAGGTATAGAAGAGAGTGAAGACTCCCAGCTCAAAGGACCAGGAAATATCTTCAACAAAATCATAGAAGAAAACTTCCCTAACCTAAAAAAAGAGATACCCATAGGCATACAAGAAGCCTACAGAACTCCAAATAGATTGGATCAGAAAAGAAACACCTCCCGTCACATAATTGTCAAAACACCAAATGCACAAAATAAAGAAAGGATATTAAAAGCAGTAAGGGAAAAAGGTCAAGTAACATATAAAGGCAGACCTATCAGAATCTCACCAGACTTTTCTCCAGAGACTATGAAAGCCAGAAGATCCTGGACAGATGTCATATAGACACTAAGAGAAAACAACTGCCAGTACAGGTTACTATACCCTGCAAAACTCTCAATTAACATAGATGGAGAAACCAAGATATTCCATGACAAAACCAAATTTACACAATATCTTTCTACAAATCCAGCACTACAAAGGATAATAAATGGTAATGCCCAACATAAGGAGGCAAGCTATACCCTAGAAGAAGCAAGAAACTAATCGTCTTGACAACAAAACAAAAAGAAGAAAAGCACACAAACATAACATCATATCCAAATATGAATATAACAGGAAGCAATAATCACTATTCCTTAATATCTCTCAACATCAGTGGCCTCAAATCCCCAATAAAAAGATATAGGTTAACAAACTGGATACGCAACGAGGACCCTGCATTCTGCTGCCTACAGGAAACACACCTCAGAGACAAAGACAGACACTACCTCAGAGTGAAAGGCTGGAAAACAACTTTCCAAGCAAATGGTCAGAAGAAGCAAGCTGGAGTAGCCATTCTAATATCAAATAAAATCAATTTTCAACTAAAAGTCATCAAAAATGTAAGAAAGGATACTTTATACCCATCAAAGGAAAAATCCACCAAGATGAACTCTCAATCCTAAATATCTATGCCCCAAATACAAGGGCACCTACATACGTAAAAGAAACCTTACTAAAGCTCAAAACACACATTGCACCTCACACAATAATAGTAGGAGGTTTCAACACCCCACTCTCATCAATGGACAGATCATGGAAGCAGAAATTAAACAGAGACGTAGACAGACTAAGAGAAGTCATGAGCCAAATGGTCTTAACAGATATTTATAGAACATTCTATCCTAAAGCAAAAGGATACACCTTCTTCTCAGAACCTCATGGTACTTTCTCCAAAATTGACCATATACTTGGTCAAAAAACAGGCCTCAACAGGTACAGAAAGATAGAAATAATCCTATCAGACCACCACGGCCTAAAGCTTGTCTTCAATAACAATAAGGGAAGAAGGCCCACATATACATGGAAGTTGAACAATGCTCTACTCAATGATAACCTTATCAAGGAAGAAATAAAGAAATAAATTAATGACTTTTTAGAATTTAATGAAAAGGAAGGTACAACATACCCAAAATTATGGGACACAATGAAAGCTGTGCTAACAGGAAAAATCATAGCTCTGAGTGCCTGCAGAAAGAAACAGGAAAGAGCATATGTCACCAGCTTGACAGCACACCTAAAAGCTCTAGAACAAAAAGAAGCAAATACACCCAGGAGGAGTAGAAGGCAGGAAATAATCAAACTCAGAGCTGAAATCAACCAAGTAGAAAGAAAAGGGACAATAGAAAGAATCAACAGAACCAAAAGTTGGTTCTTTGAAAAAATCAACATGATAGATAAACACTTAGCCAGACTAATGAGAGGATACAGAGAGTGTGTCCAAATTAACAAAATCAGAAATGAAAAGGGAGACATAACTACAGATTCAGAGGAAATTCAAAAAATCATCAGATCTTCTATAAAAGCCTATATTCAACAAAACTTGAAAATCTGCAGGAAATGGACAATTTCCTAGAGGGATACCAGGTACCGAAGTTAAATCAGGAACATATAAACCAGTTAAACACCCCCATAACTCCTAAGGAAATAGAAGCAGTCTTTAAAGGTCTCCAACCAGAAAGAGCCCAGGTCCAGACGGGTTTAGTGCAGAATTCTATCAGACCTTCATAGAAGACCTCATACCAATATTATCCAAACTATTCCACAAAATTGAAACAGATGGAGCACTACCGAATTCCTTCTATGAAGCCACAATTACTCTTATACCTGAACCACACAAAGACCCAACAAAGAAAGAGAACTTCAGACCAATTTCCCTTATGAATATCGACACAAAAATACTCAATATAATTCTGGCAAACCGAATCCAAGAGCACATCAAAACAATCATCCACCAGGATCAAGTAGGCTTCATGCCAGGCATGCAGGGATGGATTAATGTACGGAAAACCATCAACGTGATCCATTATATAAACAAACTGAAAGAACAAAACCACATGATCATTTCATTAGATGCTGAGAAAGCATTTGACAAAATTCAACACTCCTTCATTATGAAAGTCCTGGAAAGAATAGGAATTCAAGGCCTATACTTAAACATACTAAAAGCCATATACAGCAAACCAGTTCCAAACATAAACTAAATGGAGAGAAACTTGAAGCAATCCCACTAAAATCAAGGACTAGACAAGGTTGCCCACTCACTCCCTAATTATTCAATACAGTTCTTGAAGTTCTAGCCAGAGCAATCAGACAAGAAAAGGACGTCAAGGGGATACAGATCGAAAAAGAAGAAGTCAAAATATCACTATTTGCAGATGATATGATAATATATTTAAGTGATCCCAAAAGTTCCACCAGAGAACTACTAAAGCTGATAGACAACTTCAGCAAAGGGGCTGGGTATAAAATTAACTCAAATAAATCAGTAGCCTTCCTCTACACAAAAGAGAAACAAGCCGAGAAAGAAATTAGGGAAAGGACACCCTTCATAATAGACCCAAATAATATATAGTACCTCGGTGTGACTTTAACCAAGCAAGTAAAAGATCTGTACAATAAGAACTTCAAGACTCTGAAGAAAGAAATTGAAGAAGTCCTCAGAAGATGGAAAGACCTCCCATGCTCATGGATTGGCAGGATTTATATAGTAAAAATGGCCATTTAACCAAAAGTGATCTACAGATTCAATGCAATCCCCATCAAAATACCAATCCATTTCTTCAAAGAGTTAGACAGAACAATTTGCAAATTCATCTGGAATAACAAAAAACCCAGGATAGCTAAAACTATCCTCAACAAAAAAAGGACTTCAGGGGGAATCACTATCCCTGAACTCAAGCAGTATTACAGAGCAATAGTGATAAAAACTGCATGGTTTTGGTACAGAGACAGACAGATAGACCAATGGAACAGAATTGAAGACCCAGAAATGAACCCACACACCTATAGTCACTTGATTTTTGACAAAGGAGCCAAAACCATCCAATGGAAAAGAGATGGTGCCGGTTCAACTGGAGGTCAGTATGTAGAAGAATGCAGATTGATCCATGCTTATCACCCTGTACAAAGCTTAAGTCCAAGTGGATCAAGGACCTCCACATCAAACCAGATACACTCAAACTAATAGAAGAAAAACTAGGGCAGCATCTCAAACACATGGGCACTGCAAAAAATTTCCTGAACAAAACACCAATGGCTTATGCTCTAAGATCAAGAATTGACAAATGGGGTCTCATAAAAGTGCAAAGCTCCTGTAAGGCAAAGGACACTGTGGTTAGGACAAAACAGCAACCAACAGATTGGGGAAAGTATTTTACCAATCCTACAACAGATAGAGGCCTTATATCCAAAATATACAAAGAAGTCAAGAAGTTAGCCCGCAGGGAGACAAATAACCCTATTAAAAAATGGGGTTCAGAGCTAAACAAAGAATTCACAGCTGAGGAATGCCGAATGGCTGAGAAACACCTAAAGAAATGTTCAACACCTTTAGTCATAAGGGAAATGCAAATCAAAACATCCCTGAGATTTCACCTCACACCAGTGAGAATGGCTAAGATCAAAAACTCAGGTGACAGCAGATGCTGGCAAGGATGTGGAGAAAGAGGAACACTCCTCTATGGTTGGTGGGATTGCAGACTGCTACAACCATTCTGGAAATCATTCTGGATGTTGCTCAGAAAATTGGACATTGAACTGCCTGAGGATCCAGCTATACCTCTCTTGGGCATATACTCAAAAGATGCCCCAACATTTAAAAAAGACATGTGCTCCACTATGTTCATTGCAGCCTTATGTATAATAGCCAGAACCTGGAAAGAACCCAGATGCCCTTCAACAGAGGAATGGATACAGAAAATGTGCTACATCTACACAATGGAATATTACTCAGCTATCAGAAACAATGCCTTTATGAAATTCGTGGGCAAATGGTTGGAACTGAGAAATATCATCCTGAGTAAGGTAACCCAATCACAGAGAAACACACATGGTATGCACTCATTGATAAGTGGCTCTTAGCCCAAATGCTTGAATTACCCTAGATGCCTAGAATACATGAAACTCAAGACGGATGATCAAAATGTGAATGCTTCACTCCTTCTTTAAAAGGGGAACAAGAATACCCTTGGCAGGGAAGACAGAGGCAAAGATTAAAACAGAGACAGAAGGAACACCCATTCAGAGCCTGCCCCACATGTGGCCCATACATATACAGCCAACCAATTAGACAAGATGGATGAAGCAAAGAAGTGTAGGCTGACAGGAGCCGGATGTAGATCTCTCCTGAGAGACACAGCCAGAATACAGCAAACACAGAAGCCTATGCCAGCAGCAAACCACTGAATTGAGAATAGGACCCCCGTTGAAGGAATCAGAGAAAAAACTGGAAGAGCTTGAAGGGGCTCGAGACCCCATATGTACAACAATGCCAAGCAAGCAGTGCTTCCAGGGACTAAGCCAGTACCTAAAAACTATACATGGACTGACCCTGGACTCTGACCTTTTAGGTAGCAATGAATATCCTAGTAAGAGCACCAGTGGAAGAGGAAGCCCTGGGTCCTGCTAAGACTGAATGTGTTTGTTGGGGGGAGGGTGGTAATGGGGGTAGGATGGGGAGGGGAACACCCATAAAGAAGGGAAGGGGGTGGTATTAGGGGGATGTTGGCCTGTAAACCGGGAAAGGGAATAACACTCTAAATGTAAATAAGAAATACTCAAGTTAAAAAAAATAAAATTAAAAAAAACAGATGTGTACTTTTTTTCAGATTTAAAGCAGGCAGTACACTTAAAACTATTCAGTAAATCTGAAAAAGCTTGATTTGCAAATCAATTTTCAAAATAAAATATCAGTTAACAAGAAAAAAATTGATAACTATTCATATTTATCTATGATCAATATATGCATAGCACAACTCTAAAGACTTTGACTCTGAAATGTGCCTTTAGGGGAAAAGTGCGTATGTGCATTAAAAACATGTACAATGATGGTCAATTCAGTACAATGTTATAATAGACAACAATTTCATGTACTTATACATTATGTAATGACTATATGATAATGAGTTATCAAATTCTACTAGCAACATAGATAAAACTCACAAGACTATTAAGTAAAAGAAACAAATTTGTAAATTATACATGCAATCATATTTGAATTAATAGATATCTGAACTATAATGTTAACTTATAGCATGAGATATAGAGATAATAGCTTTGAGAAGGAATAAGAATGTGTAGGTGGGATATGGCACCAGTAGGATCTATGAAAATATCATTCTCTTCACGCAATCATATTTGAATTAATAGATATCTGAACTATAATGTTAACTTATAGCATGAGATATAGAGATAATAGCTTTGAGAAGGAATAAGAATGTGTAGGTGGGATATGGCACCAGTAGGATCTATGAAAATATCATTCTCTTCACCACAGTTACTTATATATTGAAGCCTTAATCAAGCTTCATAAAATTATAGTTTATAAACATTTGTATGTACATACATTTGCATATTCTATATCTATGAGACTTATGGAAATCCAAAAAGCTTTCTACAAATTTTCTAAAGAACAGTCATCCTCAGTTGAAGTGGACAGACATGTGACCAAATACTTTAAGGACTTTAGATGTTAGATGTTAAGGTTTTATAGATAGACCAAAAGAACTCTTGTGCTACAGTGATAGATATCATTCAAAACAAAACAAAAAATAATAAAAATAAAAACAGTAACAAAACAAACAATGACAACAACAAAACACAAAGTAATGAACCTGAAGGCATTTCAGAGGTCAGAAGGGTTATCACTTTTACTACAGTCTACTATATAATGCAAGGATAGTATGAATGGGATCTGTAATTCTCAAGTGGATCCCGGAAATTGTGCCTTCTCATTAGTTTCAGTAGAACTAAAACAGTATTCTATGGTGTTAGGAGAAAGAGCTACCACTTCTATGAAATTGCATAAAGAACTGGAATCTAAAGTACACCTAAAACTTAAAATTTAATGATACACCATAATAACTTTCTAATAAAATTCATATTTTAAAAGTTTCAAAGGGACTTGATTTGATTTGACATACTTTTTCCCACAATAAAATTAAATGTGATGTATAACTTTCCTTTTTTTTGGACCCAAACTCCCTTGATCTTTCCTAATTCTCATTTTAGGTGTGAAAACACTATAAACCAGAATTAATAACTGATTTTGAGTTAGGTGTATAATTTAATATTGTATAATAGTTTCTCAAGCACTATCTATATCCATAGCCCCTTTAGAAATGCAATTTGTGTATATAATAATAAAGCCTTGAGGTTAATAGAGTTTTACCATTGTCATATTGCATATATATGACAAAACTGTGTCATACAAGTCCAAAAATTAAGTCATAAATGAAGACAGTATCTAAACCATTAATCATTATATTTTCCTTCCTTACTAGACTGCCAAGAAAACATGTGGTACAAGTGTTATATCATACATTCTATTTCTACAATACATAAAGAATTCAAACTTTGATATTTAATGATGCATAATGCCAATCACTATAAATATTATACTGCATACTTTAAATGTTTCAAAGAGAGTATATCCGATTTTAACTGTTTTCCTGGAATAAATTTAAAGCATACATATTTTAGAAGAGTAAGATTTATGTTTGCATCCAAAATATTAAAGTGTATATTCAAGGAAGTATATCTGTTTTCTATCTTTCTTAATGAATAGTATAGTGTACAGAGAGACAATAAAGTTGCTACTCACTGATCTTATCAATATTCCCTTTGATGCTACAGCTTCTATAAAACCCAGTCTAAAAACTATGACATTGTCTTTACCCATGTAATTGTTTCTTTTTACATGGGTCTAGGGCATTGATGCTGAAGGATTAGAACTAAGAAAGGACTAAAAAATATATTCTGTGGGGAAGAAGAGCCCTTTGTGTATAGTTTAAACCAAACCCAATAACAATGTAGTTTTTTTTATCTTACCTATAAAACTCTAATATGATGAGATGTGAATGGTGAATTACATACTCAATTACAATACCCATAAAATAAAGTTTAGGTAATTTATCAAATATTAAAATTTAAGCATTAAATTATAAATGTTAAAATGGGTTCGGTCCTCAGCTCCGGAAAATAAAAATGAGGATCTGGTTATTTTAAATATCTCACATAGGTAATAAAGTGAAATAGTGTGAATTTTTCAATAATTGGAGAAAATAGCACAGTGAAATCTTACATTTTATAAGAAGGTAAATAAGATTTGTAAGTAATAAAAATGATTTTCAAGATAATTAAGTATGTATCTTTCAATAATATATGAATCAATAACTTATGTGCTATGAACCTTTCGAAAACTAAACTATGTGCTTATGGTTGGGTTGGCTACTAAACTGACAGTTGGCAAAAGCAGTAGGTCCCTTTGTGATCTAAGTGTTAGAAAGCAGACTTTCTCAGAATAAAGTACATATGTCCCTTGGGGTCTCTGAGTGGTACATGCTCTGAATCAATTAATTATTACAAAATGTACGCTATCTTATAACTGCATGGGGCTTTTTGACACTTTGTATGTACTTAAAAAAAACCTAGAGTTTCCTATTTTGTATTCTAAAGTAGTAATGTTTGTCCAAAATTACAAAAGAAAAATCATTTTTGGGCTCTCTCTCTCTCTCTCTCTCTCTCTCTCTCTCTCTCTCTCTCTCTGTCTTTCTTTCTTTCTTTCCTTCTCTCATCACTCAATTCATTTTTTTCTTTTCTTGTTTTTTTTTAGTAAGGAATATCAGGAATAGAAATGTTTGTATGGAAATTAGTTCATGTTTTTCTTTCACATATAAAGGTATCTGTTGATTAAAAATACAATAGGTAATTATTTTTAGATTTTATAACATTGTTTACTTGACAGGTTTTCCAATATTCTTTCTATTTTAACATTTTAAGGTCAAATTTTGTTTAGTAAACTGGTTTATTATATCAGCATTTATGCATGTGAACAGTATCTTTGAAGGTAAGGATTTTATTACTATTCTTTTTCAATACTTCAGCTCATTAGCTAAAATAATATCAATAGTTGAAAATATAAAATACATATAAAGAAAGTCCACTATAAGAGGTAAATGAAGTAAATATGGCTTTGTTCTCAGTTAAATAGAGATGGTGGGTCATGGTAGTCAGCTTCAGGAAGACAAGGCTGATATCTCACAATACCAATGAACAGGCCATCATTTTCTAACTTTTATTTCCTTCAACTTTATAGACAGAGCTGATATAAAAATCATTCTGAGCTGAATTGGATAGAGTTCTGTTGTGTAACTTTTACTGAAGATATAAAAAATATCATTTTACTCCAGGTAGGGCAACAATGACATACAAAACTACATTACTGAGGCTACTCACAGAAAAATGTGTGCTAGGTCATCCACAGAAGCATGGTGATTTAGATTACCACATCAACTAAAGCTCTACCCTAGTGTGGTAACAACTCAGAAAAATCTATTACTGTATTTTCTGCACTATTTAAAGGTATTTCAAGCCAAGGAACTGATTTTTACTAGTAAATGTTTTCTTCTTACATAATCTGTGGAAGTACCCTCTTTGGTTTGTAAGTTTACTGTGAATTTCCTCCACAAAGGGAATGTTTCAATTAGAAGGAAACATTTTCACAAGCCTTATTATCCAAATACTTTTGATCATAAGAACTGGAAAATTATAACAGATGTGATTGAATCAGTATCTGTATGGCACCAGTCTAGAGACATATACAGTTAGCAAATAAGAACAGTAAGTTACTTTATAATGCTAAAGATGTGAAAGCTATTATTTATATCATCCTATTGTTTAATATTCTTTCAATATAAATCCACAAATACTGTTTATAAAGCCTGTCATAGAACATGTGTGCCATTGTCATATAATATGCAATTAAGATGAGAAACTCTGCTGTATAATTGGTGTGAAAATTCTATTTTATGTATATGACATATTACTATGGAGTTGATAATATGACATTCTTATGTCCATATTTATCTACAGTAGAGGTGACTAAATTTTGCAAATGTGTTTACATTGTATAATGAATTACTGCATATATTGAAAATAATTTGAGACTTTTGATTATACTTTCAGAAGGACACTTTGTACAGCTCCATAAACAATAAAGCTGTGCATGAGCACCAGTTTCTCACAAACTGACCATTTTTACAAAACATCAGTTTATGAGGGTCACTGCCAAGTCATGTCCATAAGGCCCTCATAGCCCTCCTACCTATTATTTGTCTCTTACAGTTTTTCTATCTCTCCCTTTCATGTTATTCATTGATAGTGTGCCACATTTCATGTTAATATTAAATGGTAAATTATTCTCAGGACTTCAGCTAGCAGTAGCTCTCTACCTTAGCTATTAACTGCTTCTTGCTGAAAAGAGAAACTTCTTTGATCGAAACTGAGAGTAGAACTTCTCCATGGGTAAATATACAAGAGCCATATTGACAAAATTTCCAAGTCGTTGTCAACTATTTAGAATAGTAGTAGTAGTAATAGACCCAGCTAGAGAATCTACAACTTTCAAAGTCATGGACCTTTGACTAGATCTATAATACCTAAGGGATCTGAGAATTCTCTGATGAACTGGACTTCAGATCTGATCAGAAATAACTTGATTACTCCCATAATATCCATACAACTATTGGACCAATAAGCATCTCTTGCTTGATAAAATGGTATTATAACATATGAATTATAAAGGTGACTAAGACTGTTCATTTTTTTCTCCAAGTTTTCTGCATTGCCACTTCAGTCATAATCTCAAAACAGCTATGGTTTCCTGGACAGGGAATACAAAAGACTAACCCAATGAAGATTCAGTCATTGTTGGAGGTAAGTCTCTATTCCATTCAAGAAAGCTACTGTCAGTTGGAGGGTTCTGGTAAAAAGGAACTCATTGCCTTTAGTGATATAACCACTGCTGTGTGATCTGAGTTCCAGTGGATAGTGTCATCCATATGTCAACACAAGTAGCCCTGGTTAAATACTGTAGGTCACAAGACAAAAATAAAACTAAACATTTGGAAAAGAAAATAAGATAGGGAGTTGGTGGGGAAAAGGCAGGGAAGTTGACGGGGTGAGAGATGGATAACAGCATGTGGAAGCAGGAATCTTACCAGAATGAACTATGTATATGCATGAAATTTTCAAGAATAAATTAATAGTAAAAAGTAAATTGTTAATAGGAACTCCATGGTAGATTAAACAAGCTGTATTATATCCCCAGGACTCTTATGGTAGAAGGAGAGAAATTTGCCAAACCTGGCAAGCTGTACTTTCATTTCACTTAGCAGTATATTCAGGAGGAAAGAAAAATTTTTACGAAGTGACTACATCTCCTAAGGCTATAAATCCTGGAAAGATATTATAAAATTACCATTGTGTTTTTAAAGAATCAGTGTAAGTTTATGAGGTCTGTGACTATATACATGGATGCAAGTGCAACCAATAAATCTATAAATGTAATAAAAATATAACTTCATTTGTAAGACAAGATTTTTAATTCTTCATTATACTGAGCTGCTAAAAATATGTATGTAAGTATTAAGAAGGCATCATGAATACCACTCTCCATTCATTGTATTATGTTTGAAAATGGAAGAGTTAGGGGGAGGATTGAAGGAACTGAAGTGAATGGCAAACCCACAGGAACACCAACAGTATCAAATAACCTGGACCCCTGGGAGCTCCCAGAGACTGAGCCACCAACCAAAGATCATACACAGGCTGCTACTCAACCCCTGGCACAAATATAGCAAAGGGCTACTTTGTTGGCCTCAGTGGGAGAGGTTAGGACAAATTCTGTAGAAACTTGGTACCTGTGTTGGGGGGGCACCCTCTCAGAGGCAAAGGAGAAGGGAAAGGGGAAGAAGTCTGAAAATAAAGAATGAGAGAAAGTACATTTTGGATGTACATAATGAATTATTATTAATAATAAAAAATTCCAAAAAGAAAAGTTCATATATTTTTAGTTATTTTTACTTATTAAATTTATATCCTTCTCACTGCCCCCATCCCGATCAACCCCTCCCAAAATACTTCCCCTATGTCACCTTCTGTTTCTACTGTGAGTAGATTAGTACCCACATGAATATGCCTCACCCTGACACTTCAAGTCTCTGTGAAACTAAGTGCTTCTCCCGCTGAGACTGACAAAGCAGTCTAGCTAGAAGAATTTATCCCAGAGACAGGTTAACAGCTTTTGGGATAGTCCCCTCTCCAGTTTTTCGGGACCCACATGAAGACCAAGCTGCTTGTCTGCTACATATGTGATGGGAAGCCTAGGACTAGCCCATGTACATTCCTTGGTTGGTGGTTACTCTCTGAAAACACCAAAGGTCCAGTTTAGTTGATCCCGTTTGTGTTTCAGTGGAGTTTCTATCCCTTGAGGGGATGCAATCCTTCCTCCTATTCTTCCATAAGGGTCCCATAGCTCCATGTACTATTTGGCTATGGGTATCTGCAACTGTCTAAGTAAGCTGGTGGGTGTAGCCTCTCAGAGGACAGCTATGCTGGACTCCTGTCTGCAAGTGTAATAGAGTATAATTAATAGTATCAGGGATTGCTGCTTGCGCATGGGATGGGTCACAAGTTGGGCAGCTGATTGTTTGACTGTTCCCTTGGTCTCTGTTACATCCAAATCCTTGCATTTCTTGTAGACAGGATACATTTTGGGACCAAAATCCTATGAGTGGGTTGGTATCCCTATTGTTCCATTGGTGTTCCTGCCTGGTCACAGTAGGTGGCCTTCCCAAGTTCCATATTTCCCATGCTGTGAGTCCCAGCTAAGGACACCTCCTTTGTTTCTTGGGTGACTACCCTATCCTAGGTCTCCTTCTCTTCCTAAAGATGCTCTCTACCTTTACTCTCTGTCAGTTGAAGATTTCCATTATGCTCATGGCCATTCAGCCAACCCCCCTGCCCTTTTCCACACCCAACCATGAGCCCTGTACTCCTCTCCTCATCTCTTCTCCTACCCAATTTCCTTCCTCCATCTGCTTTCCAAAACCATTCCATTCCCTCATCCAGGTGAGAAGCAAACATCCTTGTTTGTGCTCTTCTTCCTCTCCTGCCTCCCTATGTCTATGGAGTCAAAGACATCTGGTATTTCATGGTTAATATTTGCTTATAAGTGAATACATGCCATTCATGTCCTTTTGGGACTGGGTTACCTCATTATGAATGATATTCTCAATTTCCATCCATTGCCTGCATAATTCATTATGTCTTTGGTTTTCATAGCTGAATAGTATTCCCTTGTATAAATGTATCACAATCTATCTATTCATCAGTTGAAGTACATCTAGGTTGTTTCCAGTTTCTGGTTATTATGAACATAGTTAAACAACTGTCTTTGTGGGATGTTGTAGCATCTTTGGGTATATGCTCAGAAATGAGACAGAAATAGAACTATTCCCAGTGTTCTGAGAAACCACTAAATTGATTTCTATAGTGTTTACGCAAGTTTGCACTCTCACCAGCAGTGTAGGAGTATGCCCCTTGCTCCACACCCTTGCCAGCAAGTGAAAAACCAATGGAATCATGAATTATGCAGGCAAATGGATGCAAATTGAGACTATCATGCAGAATGCGGTAACACGGTCCGAAAGGGACATGAACAGCATTTTATCTTATCCATTCTGACTGGTGTGAGTTGGAATCTCAGAATTATTTTGATTTGCATTTACCTGTTGAACTAGAACTTTGAACATTTCTTTTTTTCTTTCTTTCTTTTTTTTTTTTTTTTTTTTTTTTTAGTTCTTTTTTTCGGAGCTGTGGACCGGACCCAGGGCCTTGCGCTTCCTAGGCAAGCGCTCTACCACTGAGCTAAATCCCCAACTCCTGAACATTTCTTTAAATGTTTCTCTGCCATTCAAAATTCCTCTATTGAGAATTCCCTATTTAGTTCTATACCCCATTTTTAATTGGGTTATTTGGACTGGTGGTATCTAACTTTCTGAGTTCTTTATCAATTTTGGATATTAGCCCTCAGTCAGATATAGGGTTGATGAAAATTGTTTCCCATTTTGTAGGTTCCTGTTTTGTCCTGTCGAAAAAGTACTTTGTTTTATAGTGGCTTTTCAATTTGCATAAGTCCCATTTCTCATTTCTTGACTTTAGAAACTGAACCATTGGTGTTTTCTCATATTAATGTATCCAAAGATATTTCTCACTTTCTCTTAGTAGTTTTGTTGATGTTTTATGTTAAGATCCTTGATTCACTTGGATTTGAGTTTTCTGCAATGTGATAAATATTCATTGATAACTTTCATATTTCTACATGTAGGCATCTAGTTATACAAGTAGAAAAAGGTCAAATATTTGAAAACAGCAATTTCTACAAAACTCGAGTCAAAATTAGACAAATTTTAAATGGTTATACCTAATGTTAATAAATGAACTTATAGAATTTTATTTTCTTCAATAATATGTTTCAATTAATTTTTCTTAACCTATTTTTAATAAAAGGTAGAAACTTTCTTCTAGATCCTCTTTATGTTGAAGTTTATTTGATGTGTAGTTGGATAAATTTAGAGGAGCACACATTTGTTTCAAATGGTATTTATAACCAGCAGACCTGGATAGGAAATTAAGAATAAACTTTTTACCAGGGGAAGGAAATACACCAAAGCCTTCTCTCATCATTTCCATTGCTGTGGCTCTGTAACCAATGTTTTAATATAGGATAAACCTCTTTGTATTCTTTAGTGACTATTTCCATGTGCAATCCTCAAAGGAAAATTTGTAAAACTGACATCTGGTCATCTTCAGATTCAATGTATAATTGAGAAGCAAAATTGGCTTAGAAAATTAAAAACAAGTGAGAATTTACCCAACTGAATCCAAGCTGTGTTCCCACACAGCATAACTGTTTTCCCAACCCTGCAATGAGGAAAACCCAAGTGTAGATAATCAGAAGTCAACTTTGAAGTAAAATCCAATTTGTAAATTATTTCCCTAAAGCGTTAGCCCATGTTTCCCTAAATACTTATTTAATTTCAGCTAGAAAAAAAAGGAAATTGAAGTCTTGTAATTTATTATTGCTAATTCAAAAACAAAATAAGGTTCATCGCACATTTCCCTATTTTCATTTATATTAATCTATATACTTATAGTTTTTCTTCCTGGCCATTCCTGTTTTCTCAATTATATCTATCTATTGTTTTTTTAAAGATTTATAACAAATATCATATATCCACTGTTCAACACTTTATTTTTTAAATAAGTTTAAACTAAGAGAAAAAGAAATTAATAAAAATATTAATTACTGTAGTTAGCCAAAATCAGAAGCCCTTGGAAATAGTTTCATTTTTGGTCATTAAACACTGGTGAGCTGGCAGATATTAAATGCTAGATTACACAGAAGGCAAACTAGTACAATGATTTGAAACCTCAAATTAGTATCTAATTTGGCCTATGCCATTTATTAAATGGTATAACTTTGACTGGATAATATTTTTTTTTCATTTCTCTTTCCTGTTTTTCATATGTAAGCAGGGTGAAAAACTGTAGTAGTATAAACTTTCTTCAAAGATAATACACACTAAAAAGTGTGCTGCCTAGATATTATTCAACAGACAAAGGCTATACATAATTGACCCTCATAGGGTTTGATTTAATTTAATTTCTGTGTCATCTAGTCATATGTGCATATTTTTCTACTTACAAAAATCACTTTAGAGTAAGCTGTGTTTAAGCTGAATGGTACAAGTATGTAGCAGATAGCCACCAGCAGTAAATATCATGGACAAAGCAGATGAAAATATAATTTGTTGTTAGAAAAATATTCACCTGAATCTGTGTTGTCTTTACCTGCAAACAACCCTAGTCCAGCAAACATCATTATCCTAAAATTAGTCAGAAGAGGTAAAGAAGGTATTGTATGGAGAAAATTCATCCATCAATAAGTTGTCCTAATTTTAAAATGACATTTAATAAATATTTGAGATGGTGATTTCATAAAATAAATACCAATGAGTAAAAAAGTGATAATAAAATTTCTGATAAAATAATAGTAAGTGACTTGAATAGATCATTATCATCTTCCAATAGGTCATTTGAAATAAAGATCAGTAAGGAAAATATGCCATACTTCAAAAGTATTTTGACAAAATTCTCTAGAATAACCCAACCAACACATATAAGATATTGATTATTCCTAAATTTACATAGAACTTTTTCTAAATTAAAGCATATTGTAGTCCAAAAACCAAGTCTTAACAAAGTGAAAGGAATCCAAAATAATTTCTTGATTCTTACCAGATCATGATGGAGCAACCCAGAAATAAATGACTAAAAATACTTTATCAACTACACAGACACTGGGAGACTGAACAAATAATGTATCTTCGAATGAACAGTGACTCATTGAAGCAGTCAAGGAGCAAATTAAGGAATTCCTAGAATCAGACTGAAGTGAAAGCTAAATTTACCAATGTAAATGTAAACTCTTCCAATCTTTTGAGGGGATAAAAACAAACCTTTTTATAGTTGTTAAACAAAACAGAAAAGGATAATGCACTATAAAACTTATTCTGCGAAGACGATGTTGTCCTGATACTGAAACCTTATGAACATAGATGAAAATGTATTATTTAGAACACCTGCAAATAAAGTTACATAGTTTATTATTAAGATATTTTCCCCACCACCAAGGTATATCAGGGGTAACATCCTTTAAGATTTCCTAATCAGAGAAGGATAGAATTCAGCCTGCATCAATGAAACATCTTTTTGGAGAAGGTGGAGACCATTACAGAAATTCCTGAATTGTGAAAATGCAGAGAAAACTGAATGTGTGATTCTTAACTGAAATAAATATATCTACAACACAATTCCTGCAACTGAGTCTTTGAGAACATTGCTTCAGTAAAGATAGCACAAAGTTTGCAAGAACCAGATGATTCTGTATTGAGATTGTGTCATCAGTATGAAAGGAAAGCCACACCCATGTAATTTAACAATGCTTTCTGTACAAGACCTGAGGAGTTATAACACTAGTTGACACAACAATATTAATAGGAGAAACCACTCAAGGCCCCCCTGTAAATAGAAGAAGAGCTCCAGGCAATTAATGGCTGGTAGAGGGAAAAGGATGAGACCCCTGAGTGGTTATACACTACAAAATAGTCAGCCCTAAGCTTGAACACACACATAAACACACACACACACACACACACACACACACACACACAAAACTTAAAAATACTGAACTGAATCTGCTTCTTGGACTTTTATTCATGTATATGTATATATGATATCAATGATTAAAGAGGAGGCCCCGAATTTGGGAGGGAGTGGCAGACATGATAGAAGGAGGAAGGCTAAGAGGGAGGAGAAAAAAGATACAGTCATAGTTTTATTGAATAAAAATAAAGAATATCATATACCATGAGCAAGATGGTTTAACTCTGTATACGCAAGTTTAGTTTAACAATAAAATTCAGTCAATATAATATAACATACAACCAAAAGAAAGATATCACATAATCACTTCAATAGATAAGAAGGGTTCCTCAATAAATTTCAATATCCTTCCATGATGTAAAAGAAAAGAAAAGAAAAGGAAAAAAAAGGCTGGGCAGAATGAGGTTAATGAGATGGCTTAACTGCTTAATGCCCTTACTGCTCTTAAAGAAAACTCATGTTCAGTTACTAACATTTGCAAGGAAGCACACAATTAACTACTTAGTACAGAGTCCCAAAGAATCTGATACCATCTTTTAATCTTCATTGGCACTGTATGCAAGTATTGTATGCATGGAAACTCAGGCAAACACATATACATAAAATGAATTACATAAGTAATTTTAGGAAACTGTAAAGAGCCTAGAAACAGGAGGAACATATTCTAATAATCTCTCTCTCTCTCTCTCTCTCTCTCTCTCTCTCTCTCTCTCTCTCTCTCTCCCCCCCCCCCGTGTGTGTGTGGGGTGTAGTTCCATGGATGACTCAATATAATTATCATATTTATTCACCAAACACACCAGTTTTTTCCTCCTGTTGAACTTGAATATTTTACCCTTACCCAGGAAACTGTCAGAACCCTAGGCTACAATGCAAGATCATTTTGAGACTTCTAAACTTACAATGGAGTAGTATCTTGACAAAACAAAATGTAAAAATGCATTACATAAAAAGTGCAATTAATTTACCTGAAATTATCAAATGTTATAGCTTAGCTTAAGGTTAGCCGAAACATGTTGAAACTTGGCTTTGGCTATAAAGTTAAGTATTAGCCTAAAGCTGGGCAATGACATATAACCCAAAGTAAATTTCTTAATAAAGTGATCAATATACCATTTCATAATAGACTGACATTTTATAGACATAAAATACAAATACATATGTTCTGCATACCATAGTAGCAACAGAAGAAGTTATGGACTCATTTACTGCTTTGATTTGTCTTTGATTAGGAGACAGACCCCACCTCTGCTGAAGTCTAGCATAGCATGGAACTATTACACTGTTATTGTGGGTTGCATACTACTATGGATAATTTTACTACATGTGACTGCTTGGGGTTAAAATCCAAAATTCAACTCATTGATTTCCCTGAATTTGTATGGATTTTGTAACATTATAAAGAGAAAATGGGTTTGGTCCCCAGCTCTGAAAAAAAAAAAAAGGAAAAAAAATAAAGAGAAAATATCAAGTCAGGCATTCCTGTCTTCTCTTGGAGAAACAAAAGTAAAAGCTTTGGCTTGGGTATAGAAAAAATCAAAGTCCTCAGCATTAATGACCAAAGACAAGTTTCCATATTTTGAAATGGAAGTACCATCATATGTGTGTAAAAACAAAATAAAACTGAGAACACATTTTTTGGTGACTTGGACTGTTTGGTACATGGAAGCATCAAACAAAATGACAGCAATCACCATCTCTATTTTTGAGCAAACATATTTTACACAAGACCTCAAAGTAAAACTATAATCGTCTGTTTATATTTTATGTGATTGTTTCTTGTTGTTTTGATTTTTTTGTTTGTTTGTTTGTTCTTCTTTTCAAGATAGTGTCTTACTATGTAAACCTCCCTGGCCTCAAACACACATTTGAAGTTGAGATTGGCCTTGAACATGTACTGATCCTCTTGCCCCTGCCTCTTGAGTATTAGAAATATATGCAAGAGCTACTGTGGCTGGCTTGAAACCACAAAATTCTAGTGGACATATACACTAGGAAAAACACATATGGATATACTGATTATTAGAGGGTAGGATCTTCAGAGTTGACTCGTTTTCACATCTATACTTAACTAAAAACTTCTATTTTGTTCTTTTTAAGGAAGCCTAAATGTATGTGTTCGCTGAAGCAGGATTTTGTCTTTTCTTTTTTTCTGACAGTATGAGGATACAGGTGATTAAAAAAAGGGACAGAGGACTGTAAGGTCTGAGGCTATGGAAGGCTGCAAAGAAACATTTCCAGGCTGCCACCGCGGAGAGCTCCTGGCAGCAACCCACGAGCAAACTAGAGCCTCGGGACCACAGGTAAGACCAACTTTTCTGCTGCAAGAGACCTGCCTGGTAAACTCAGGACACACAGAGGCAAAATTCCTCTAGGTCCGGGCACTTCCTGTGTCTACCTGGAGTCCCAAACTCGCGGATCCCGGCGCGCAGCAGCTCTCTGCTCCCAGACACCGTGGGAGAGAGACCTCACCGCCTGGTCAGGTGGGCACTCCTGAGGCTGCAGAATGGAAGAGACCACCAACACTGCCCACTCCTGCCCACATCCCTGGCCCAAGAGGAAACTGTATGCGGCCTCTGGGTTCCCGTGGGGGAGGGCCCAGGAGCAGCAGGACCCCTGCACCTGAGACACCACCAGAACCTGAAAGGACAGACCGGATAAACAGTTCTCTGCACCCAAATCCCGTGGGAGGGAGAGCTAAACCTACAGAGAGGCAGACATGCCTGGGAAACCAGAAGAGACTGCACTCTGCACACATCTCTGACCCCAGAGGAAAACACCAAACACCATCTGGAACCCTGGTGCACAGAGGCTCCCGGAAACAACTGCCAGTCCAGGTTACTGTATCCTGCAAAACTCTCAATTAACATAGATGGAGAAACCAAGATATTCCATGACAAAACCAAATTTACACAATATCTTTCTACAAGTCCAGCACTACAAAGGATAATAAATGGTAAAGCCCAACATAAGGAGGCAAGCTATACCCTAGAAGAAGCAAGAAACTAATCGTCTTGGCAACAAAACAAAGAGAAGAAAAGCACACAAACATAACCTCACATCCAAATATGAATATAACAGGAAGCAATAATCACTATTCCTTAATATCTCTCAACATCAATAGACTCAACTCCCCAATAAAAAGACATAGATTAACAAACTGGATACGCAACAAGGACACTGCATTCTGCTGCCTACAGGAAACACACCTCAGAGACAAAGACAGACACTACCTCAGAGTGAAAGGCTGGAAAACAATTTTCCAAGCAAATGGTCAGAAGAAGCAAGCTGGAGTAGCCATTCTAATATCAAATAAAATCAATTTTCAACTAAAATTCATCGAAAAAGATAAGGAAGGACACTTCATATTCATCAAAGGAAAAATCCACCAGGATGAACTCTCAATCCTAACTATCTATGCCCCAAATACAAGGGCACCTACATACGTAAAAGAAACCTTACAAAAGCTCAAAACACACATTGCACCTCACACAATAATAGTGGGAGATTTCAACACCCCACTATCATCAATGGACAAATCATGGAAACAGAAATTAAACAGAGATATAGAGAGACTAAGAGAAGTCATGAGCCAAATGGACTTAACAGATATTTATAGAACATTCTACCCTAAAGCAAAAGGATATACCTTCTTCTCAGCTCCTCATGGTACTTTCTCCAAAATTGACCATATAATTGGTCAAAAAACGGGCCTCAACAGGTACAGAAAGGTAGAAATAATCCCATGCGTGCTATCGGACCACCACGGCCTAAAAGTGGTCTTCAATAACAATAAGGGAAGAAGGCCCACATATACGTGGAAGTTGAACAATGTTCTACTCAACGATAACCTGGTCAAGGAAGAAATAAAGAAAGAAATTAAAGACTTTTAAGAATTTAATGAAAATGAAGGTACAACATACCCAAACTTATGGGACACAATGAAAGCTGTGCTAAGAGGAAAACTCATAGCGCTGAGTGCCTGCAGAAAGAAACAGGAAAGAGCATATGTCAGCAGCTTGACAGCACACCTAAAAGCTCTAGAACAAAAAGAAGCAAATACAACCAGGAGGAGTAGAAGGCAGGAAATAATCAAACTCAGAGCTGAAATCAACCAAGTAGAAACAAAAAGGATGATAGAAAGTATCAACAGAAACAAAAGTTGGTTCTTTGAGAAAATCAACAAGATAGATAAACCCTTAGCCAGACTAACAAGACGACACACAGAGTGTATCCAAATTAACAAAATCAGAAACGAAAAGGGAGACATAACTACAGATTCAGAGGAAATTCAAAAATCATCAGATCTTACTATAAAAGCCTGTATTCAACAAAACTTGAAAATCTGCAGGAAATAGACAATTTCCTTGACAGATACCAGGTACTGAAGTTAAATCAGGAACAGATTAACCAGTTAAACAACCCCATAACTCCTAAGGAAATAGAAGCAGTCATTAAAGGTCTCCCAACCAAAAAGAGCCCAGGTCCAGACGGGTTTAGTGCAGAATTCTATCAGACCTTCATAGAAGACCTCATACCAATATTATTCAAACTATTCCACAAAATTGAAACAGATGGAGCACTACCGAATTCCTTCTATGAAGCCACAATTACTCTTATACCTAAACCACACAAAGACCCAACAAAGAAAGAGAACTTCAGACCAATTTCCCTTATGAATTTCGACGTAAAAATACTCAATAAAATTCTGGCAAACCGAATCCAAGAGCACATCAAAACAATCATCCACCAGGATCAAGTAGGCTTCATCCCAGGCATGCAGGGATGGTTTAAACCATCAACGTGATCCATTATATAAACAAACTGAAAGAACAAAACCACATGATCATTTCATTAGATGCTGAGAAAGCATTTGACAAAATTCAACACCCCTTCATTATGAAAGTCCTGGAAAGAATAGGAATTCAAGGCCCATACCTAAACATAGTAAAAGCCATATACAGCAAACCAGTTGCTAACATTCAACTAAATGGAGAGAAACTTGAAGCAATCCCACTAAAATCAGGGACTAAATAAGGCTGCCCACTCTCTCCCTACTTATTCAATATAGTTCTTGAAGTTCTAGCCAGAGCAATCAGACAACAAAAGGAAGTCAATGGGATACAGATCGGAAAAGAAGAAGTCAAAATATCACTATTTGCAGATGATATGATAGTATATTTAGGTGATCCCAAACGTTCCACCAGTGAGCTACTAAAGCTGATACACAACTTCAGCAAAGTGACTGGGTATAAAATTAACTCAAATAAATCAGTAGCCTTCCTCTACACAAAAGAGAAACAAGCCGAGAAAGAAATTAGGGAAACGACACCCTTCATAATAGACCCAAATAATATAAATACCTCGGTGTGACTTAACCAACCAAGTAAAAGATTTGTACAATAAGAATTTCAAGACTCTGAAGAAAGAAATTGAAGAAGTCCTCAGAAGATGGAAAGATCTCCCATGCTCATGGATTGGCAGGATTAATATAGTAAAAATGGCCATTTTACCAAAAGCGATCTACAGATTCAATGCAATCCCCATCAAAATACCAATCCAATTCTTCAAAGAGTTAGACAGAACAATTTGCAAATTCATCTGGAATAACAAAAAAAAAAAAAAACAGGATAGCTAAAACTATCCTCAACAATAAAAGGACTTCAGGGAGAATCACTATTCCTGAACTCAAGCAGTATTGCAAAGCAATAGTGATAAAAACGGCATGGTATTGGTACAGAGACAGACAGATAGACCAATGGAACAGAATTGAAGACCCAGAAATGAACCCACACACCTATGGGCACTTGATTTTTGACAAATGAGCCAAAACCAACAAATGGAAAAAAGACAGCATTTTCAGCAAATGGTGCTGGTTCTACTGGAGGTCAACATGCAGAAGAATGCAGATCGAACCATGCTTATCACCCTGTACAAAGCTTAAGTCCAAGTGGATCAAGGAACTCCACATCAAACCAGATACACTCAAACTAATAGAAGAAAAACTAGGGAAGCATCTGGAACATATGGGCACTGGAAAAAATTTCCTGAACAAAACACCAATGGCTTATGCTCTAAGATCAAGAATCAACAAATGGGATCTCATAAAACTGCAAAGCTTCTGTAAGGCAAAGGACACTGTGGTGAGGACAAAACGGCAAGCAACAGATTGGGAAAAGGCCTTTACCAATCCTACAACTAATAGAGGGCTTATATCCAAAAATATACAAAGAACTCAAGAAGTTAGACCGCAGGGATACAAATAACCCTATTAAAAAATGGGGTTCAGAGCTAAAGAAAGAATTCACAGTTGAGGAATGCCGAATGGCTGAGAAACACCTAAAGAAATGTTCAACATCTTTAGTCATAAGGGAAATGCAAATCAAAACAACCCTGAGATTTCACCTCACACCAGTGAGAATGGCTAAGATCCAAAACTCAGGTGACAGCAAATGCTGGCGAGGATGTGGAGAAAGAGGAACACTCCTCCATTGTTGGTGTGATTGCAGACTGTTACAACCATTCTGGATATCAGTCTGGAGGTTCCTCAGAAAATTGGACATTGAACTGTCTGAGGATCCAGCTATACCTCTCTTGGGCATATACCCAAAGATGCCCCAACATATAAAAAAGACACGTGCTCCACTATGTTCATCGCAGCCTTATTTATAATAGCCAGAAGCTGGAAAGAACCCAGATGCCCTTCAACAGAGGAATGGATACAGAAAATGTGGTACATCTACACAATGGAATATTACTCAGCTATCAAAAAAATGACTTTATGAAATTCGTAGGCAAATGGTTGGAACTGGAAAATATCATCCTGAGTGAGCTAACCCAATCACAGAAAGACACACATGGTATGCACTCATTGATAAGTGGCTATTAGCCCAAATGCTTGAATTACCCTAGATGCCTAGAACAAATGAAACTCAAGACGGATGATCAAAATGTGAATGCTTCACTCCTTCTTTAAAAGGGGAACAAGAATACCCTTGGCAGGGAATAGAGAGGTAAAGATTAAAACAGAGACAGAAGGAACTCCCATTCAGAGCCTGCCCCACATGTGGCCCATGCACATACAGCCATCCAATTAGACAAGATGAATGAAGCAAAGAATTGCAGGCCGACAGTAGCCGGAAGTAGATCTCTCCTGAGAGACACAGCCAGAATACAGCAAACACAGAAGCCTATGCCAGCAGCAAACCACTGAATTGAGAATAGGACCCCTGTTGAAGGAATCAGAGAAAGAACTGGAAGAGCTTGAAGGGGCTCGAGACCCCATATGTACAACAATGCCAAGCAAGCAGAGCTTCCACGGACTAAGCCACTACCTAAAAACTATACATGGACTGACCCTGGACTCTGACCTCATAGGTAGCAATGAATATCCTAGTAAGAGCACCAGTGGAAGAGGAAGCCCTGGGTCCTGCTGAGACTGAACCCCCAGTGAACTAGATTGTTGGGGGGAGGGCGGCAAGGGGGGGAGGATCGGGAGGGTAACACCCATAAAAAAGGGGAGGGGGAGGGGGATGATTGCCCAGAAACCGGGAAAGGGAATAACACTCGAAATGTTTATAAGAAATACTCAAGTTAATAAAAAAAAAAGAAACATTTCCAGATATAACAGGAAAACTGCAGATATGAACTCACAACTGAGAGAATGCACACAAGCTATGCAATCTCAGATCAAACAAAGAGAAGTTGTGAAAATTCTTATTACCAAAGAGTTCAGCATAGAAAATATAAAGCAGTGATATTAGAGTAAAAAAATCTGTACTCTAATAAGTTCTGCCTGTTAAGAGGACTGTTCAGATAGAGTTAAGAGGAATATTCAGATAGAAAATTAAAAGTCTCTGATCCTCAAATTTCCTTGAAGACTACAGGATCAAGAAGAAAATAATCACTGCAACCACAGAAGTTTAGAATCCCAAAGGCAAAGAATGTGAAGTATGTCATCTGGCAAGCTACAAGGCCAGTCACAGCTTTAACATCTGGCAGCATTACATACATTGCAGATTTTCTCATCCCTGTGAGACACAGGATTTTCAACTAGGTAGTGAAGAAAAATTATTTCATTTTGTTGAATTGCTAAAAACTCAAATGAAAATATTTGTTAAATTTTAAAAGAATAAAAGCTTATAAAACTTTGAGGATGTTATGCTTATTAGCATATATAATATATAAACATAGATTTGTTATTATAAAAGATTAAATGAAATGTGTAAACAGTATGACAAATGATTGGTTTTGTTGCTAATTTGAGTCTAATAAAAAATGTAAATTTGTAAACAACTCTAACTCTTTAAAAATTATTTAAAAAATTTAAAAACTACTGTGTATGATATTTGAAGTATGCCATATATAGATAAAATTATTTCAAATTCATAAAGCATTAATCTTTTTACCAACTTTAATATTAATCCAATTACTAGTGACTTATGAAAATATGTATTTAACCTGAAAATAAAATCTATTTTTGATGTTAAAAATAGTTTATTTTGTTTTCAAAATAAACTAAAAATGGAATATAATAACAAACCACAAAATTCCATTTTCTGCAAAACAACCTAAGAAAAAATTTTATTATGAAAATTTAGCATTCATCACTCTAATCAGCAGAGTGCATTTTATTTTAATTTCTACTTTCTCCTAACATATATAATTATAAAGCAAACACAACATCACTAATTATTTCCACAGATAGAAGTAGAGAAAACAGTCCTTGGATAATAAAATAATTTTAGGTCTCAAGAACTCATACTTAGAAGAGATACTTGCTTTTTCTTCTATTTGTAAATAAAAAGACATTTGAAAGGAAATTGATCATCTGAAATTTATTGGCTAGACTACTGGGAAAACATAACTATTTAATAAATAATAATTAAAACTAAATCTAATGATGTTCAGAATATGAATTGCAAGAAGTGTTCATCACTACTGAATTAAGACAAAGTTTATGAACTATCAAGCACCTGTCCACTTTATGAATACAATGAACTATAAGGGACGTGCTTCATATTAAATATACAGAAAAATATTTAAGTGGTTGAAAGATTGATTATATCATACCTGTACAAATATATATAATATGTGTGTGTGTTTGTGTGTGTGTGTTTATGTAATCTGAATGAGTCAGATTCCCAAAATAGAACATAGTATCAATGGAAAAGATATATGAAAAATAAATTTTAACACAACTAAGGGTCTTACCCTCAATGTATTTGGACTATTTGTAAACGAACTGACTGCAAATTTCACTACAATGCTGTGAGAATGGGCAAATTGAAGTTTTAATGTTTATTCATAAAAATTTTAGAGTGTATCTTTTTAGAAAAATAACTAAGTAATACGTGTATGTGATACTTTTAAATACTTTGGGCATCATCAGTAAATAAATAAATAAATAAATAAATAAATAAGTAAATAAATAAATAAATAAATAAATAAAAGTATAAAATTGACCTAACAGTTAAATCTATGTGTTATAGTAATATTTTGAAGGATTGTTAATACAAATATGTCTTATATATAAATGGTAAAATATATAATTATATAACATATAATTTATATATTAACATTGGGAAAACAAAATGTAAGTGCCCAGTTATTAAAATGTAAGGAATCTGTAAGGCAAACGACATTGTTAATAGGACAAAACAATAGTCCATAAACTCACAATGCCTAGTGATAAAACCCACAGACCATATCATATGGAGTTTAGAAGGAAGGAAGATCAGGGTGTGGTTGCTCCAGTACTACATTGAGTAGGGAACAGGATAATCGAAGGAAGTGGGCGGAGGGGGAACGTGGGAGGGAGGAAATAAGGCAGAGGCAGTATCAGGTACTGGAGGGGACAGGAGAGAGGTACAGAGAGTCAAGAAACGGAATAAAAATATGTAGCAGTGGGGGCGATAGCCACTGGAGCGTCCCAGACACCAAAGGGGATGATTTTAGCAGAGAAGGAGATATAGAACCTGTAAAGACAACTTCCAGTAGACAGGCACAGCCCCTGGTAATAGGATGGGGCCCCACATCCATCTCAAAGTTTTTAACCGAGAAATGTTCCCACCCAAAGGAAGAACAGAGACAAAAAATGGAGCAGAACCTGAAACAAAGGGCATCTGAGGACTGCCCCACCTGGGGAATCCATCCTGTCTGCAGACACCAAGCTCAACACTGTTGCCTTTGCCAAGAGACACGTGCTGACAGGAACCTGGTATGATTGCTCCTTGGGAGGTTCAGCCAGCAACTGACCAATACAGAAGTGGAGGCTTGGAGCCAAACATCAGACTGAACTCAGGGTCCCTGGTGGGAGAGCTGACAGAACTGGAAGAGCTGAGGGTATTGCAACCTCATAGGAAGAACATTAGCTGGCTGGACTACCCAGTGCTCCCAAGGACTAGACCACCAACCAAGGAGTGTACAGGGAGAGATCCATGTCTCCAGATATATAGGTAGGAGAGAATGGTCTTGTCTGATATCAGTGCGAGGGGAAGCCCTTGATCCTGTGAAGGTTCGATGTCCCAGTTTAGGGCGATGGGAGAAGTGGGAGAGCATGGGTTGGTGAGTGAGCACCCTCATAGAGGCAAAGAAGTGGGAGGAGAGGGCAATAGTGGAATGGGGGCTTGTGGAAGTATAACCGGGAAGTGGAATATCATTTGAGATGTAAACGAATGGAATGAATAATAAAACAAAACAACAACAGCAACAACAAACAAAACAGAAAGACAGACTCCGCATGGTCACTGAGCAGGCCGAACAGTAGTGTTGAAGCCCCTTAAGGCAGGTAAAAACACCCCCACTTCTTCACTTAAGAAAATACTATTGTCTCATCATAGTAAAGCCATGCAAGCATCTGTCGAAGAAATTGAAAGTTCTTCCTTTCAGAAACAGTTATGCTATCAAGCCCTGAAAAATATAAATTGCAGAATAGACATGTACAGGGCTTGTGGCAATATCTTTTGATCTACATTGTTTTGAATATTTTACTTAATACATGTAAATTTTAATGCCTGAGACTTATTTTCCTGTATTTATTTGCTTATTTGTCATGGGAATATTTATCATATGCTTTCTCTTTCTTCATTACATCTCCAAATTATTAAATTGCTATGAAATTAAACAAAAATCTTATATATAATCAGTACTGTGTATGCTTTAAGAATCAAGGAATGGAAAGAAATGGATATCATTTAAAAAGATGCCTTTTTGACATAGAAATGTTGTTCATTATGATGTCCACTATACTCAAGGTTGCATATGATAATCCGAAATCAGTGACATCACCCACTCAAGATAACAAGACACAATCCATGAATGTCATGACACCCACAATATAGTATAGAAGAAGACATGAAGAACAATATTCTGCTCTATATACCTGGAGAGATTTCACTTTAATTTGCCATATGTCTGGAGACAGTTCCCCAGGATCTGACCCTCATATCAGAGACTTCTGTTAGAAAGTTTATATGACCTTAAGCTGAGAAATGTCTAACAGGTGACCAGTCTAGGGGAGATATGCTTAAGATCAAGTTAAGAATTTACAGTGTAGGGCTGGGGATTTAGCTCAGTGGTAGAGCGCTTACCTAGGAAGCGCAAGGCCCTGGGTTCGGTCCCCAGCTCCGAAAAAAAAAAAAAGAACCAAAAAAAAAAAAAAAAAAAAAGAATTTACAGTGTAATCCTTAAGAGACCTGAGGCACCAGGGAAGGGGGGAGGCCTGTTATGGTGAAGTACCCTCTCAGAGGCAAGGGGGAGAACAAGTAGGATGAGCAACTCTAGGAGGGGATACTGAGACTGAGGTAAATACCTGTAATATAAACAAAATAATATCGGTAAAAAAGAATTTTGAGTGTGAACATTGTGTGATGATTCTGCATAATAAAATATAACTTTTCTCACACTAAAAATAAAGAAATTTTAGGAATTTAATAAAACTTTCAAAAATATGTTTTGCTACCTAACTCTTAGCAAAGTAAACAAAGGTTGTTAGAATACAGACTTTATTAAGAAATGTATTTGGAATTATAGTTTTTTAAGGTAATAAAACTGCCATAAGTAAGGGTAATAAAAGCAACAGAGCCTATCAGTACCATAGGATGCTGTAAATTGCTGTGAACTCATCCTAATCTCTCAGTCAGAGCAACTGTAGATTATTTTTGAGGTGTTAAAATCCACTGAAATATATAGGGCTGATTAAAATATAAAATATTGACTTGAAACCAGTGACTGATTTAATCCTTCTCCTTTTTACCTTTTGGAAAGTGCAAACCTACTATCAGTCTTCTCACACTATAGTAGCTTTCTGGTTTCAGATATAGAGAGTGAATTTTACTCAGTATTAATTATATCTACATGTTCATTCATATTTCTAAGAACTACATTATAATTTAAATAATGAAATGTGATATCAAATAGATGAGGTTTTTGACATAGACTGATATTGTCCTGGGTTAAATCCCAGGACTATCATAATGGGAAGAATATACTTTGTATGTGATGTGAAGTTTAGGTATGTGAGAGAAGGCTATAGTCCTACCCATATGAACTAATGATTGTAAAATTACTTCAAAATGAAAAACTCTTCAACTTTTATCAAGTTAAGGACACAAGACAGGGAAGAGAGAACACAGGATATTAGCAATGAACTGCAGATTATTATAAAATACCTAGAAGTCAAAAACTAGAGTCACAAGAAATTTTGAGTTGCCAAGGATGAATCTTTTGAACAGTCTACATCTATTTTAACTGTTGACTTTAGAACTTAACTACTGGTATTAGTAAAGAGATGATGTATTCTTGAATATCAGGAAATTCTTAGTTTGTGACTTTTAATTTTTTTGCCAACATGGCTAGATTACTATACTAAGATTCTTTTTCAAACACTGAGTTGTGTAATCCTTTGAAGAGTTTTTACATTAAATTAAAACACAAGTTAATAAAATTAAATGAAATATATCACCATTTATAGTAAAGTGATGCTTGCTAAATAGTTACAAATTAAGAGGCTTGAAGAACATTGAGAACATGTTCCTTCCTCATAAGTTTATCTGTTGTGTTTTGGGAAATATTATAGTATATCTTATAATATTTTCCAAGAACAGTTTTAGATAAAATAAGGTTGAGATATCACAAAAATCTCTCCCTTTTTTCATTCCTGTTCATTTTTTACAGTCCAGTTGTTATTCCCTCCTGGTCTGCCTTCCCACAGTTTCTCAGCCAATTCCTCTTCCAAACTGTCTCCAAGAGGATGTCTCCATCCCATGCCTTGCCAGGCCTCACCATTCCCTGGAAGCTCAAATCTCTCCATGGTAAAGCAATCTTCTCTCACTGAGGTCAGAGAAAGCAGTCTTCTGCTATATATGTATCAGGGTATAGCTTGATACTATCTAATGCATACTGCCTAGTTGGCAGTTCCGTGTGTGAGAAATCTCAGGGGTCCAGAGTAGTTGAGACTGCTGGTCTTTATATGAGGTCACCCTCCTTCTTAGCTTCTTCTAGCCTTTCCCTAATTCAACCACAGGGTGCTCTGACTTCAGTCCATCGGTTGAGTATAAATATGTGCATCTGTGGCAGTCAGCTACTTGTTGAACCACTTGGAGGACAGTCATGATAGGCTCCAGTCTATAACAAGCCATAATATCAGTAATAGTGTCAGGCCTTGGAGCCTGTGTTGAATTGTAAGATTAACATTATAAAAATGGCCATCCTACCAAAAGCAATCTACAGAGTCAACAAAATCCCTATCAAAATTCCATTCCAAGGCAATTCTTCTAAGGCATGGATAGGGCAATTCTCAATTTCATATGGAAAAACAAAAATCCCTGGATAACAAAAACAGTTCTTAACAATAAAAATAATTCTGGGAGAATCACCAATCCTGACTTAAAGCTTTACTACAGAGCAGCAGTGATAAAAACTGCATGGTATTGGTACAGAGGCAGACAGGTTGATCAATGGAATAGAATTGAAGAGCCAGAAATAAAACCACACATTATGAATATTTGATTTTTACAAAGAAGGCAAAAATATACAATTGGAAAAAAAAGTGTCTTTAATAAATGGTGCTAGTTTAACTGACAGTTGATATATAGAGAAATGAAAGTAGTTCCATATTTGTCCCCTTCCTCAAAGCTCAGGTCCATGTGGATCAGGGAACTCAACATGAAACCCAATATACTGAATCTAGTAGAAGAGAAAGTGGCAAAGAGCCTCAAACTCATTTGCATGGGGTTGGGGGTGGGATTTCCTATACACAATTCCAATGGGTCACACTATAAGATCAAGAATTGTTACATGGGACCTCATGAAACTGAATTTTTTCTGTAAGGCAAAGGATATCATCTATAGGACAAATCAGCCACCTACAGATGGTAGAAAATCTTCACTAACCCCATATCCAATAAAGGGTTAGTATCCAAAATATATAAAGAACTCAAGATGTTAAACTCAAAAAAAAAAAAAAAAACAATCAAAAAATGGGTTTAGCATACAGCTAACCAGGGAATTCATAACAAAAGAATCTCAAATGACCTAGAAGCACTTAAATAAATGTTCAAAGTCCTTAGTGATCAGGGAAATTCTTTTCAAAATGACCCTGAGAAGAATCCTTATATCAATCAGAATAGCAAAGATTAAAAATCTTTCCTTTAAAATATAAAATATCTTGTGAAATGTACAGAAGGTATGTGTAATGAATATATTCTATATGCAACATAGATGAATAGACTTAGATAAATATATACTATATAAAATACATAAAATCCACAAAGTCAGAGTTGATTGAGTAAGTTTCATTTCACAAGTTATTGTTGCATTCTTGACAGGGACTTGCCCAATAGTCACTATTTCCATGATACCCTGGATGAGAAAAACACTGATTCATTTATTCCAAATTTAATTGTTAGTATTACACATTAAAAAATCATACAGTAAATACATCCATAGAATTCATATAAACATATAAGTATGTATTACATATGTGGATTACAGAATGGCCGCAAAGGGCTACAGAAGCAGAGTTTCAAAGAAAGATGTGAGGCCTAATGCAAGAAACAGAGAAAAACAAAGTAGTCTATGAAGAAATTGGAAAACTAATGTAGCATAGCTACAGTATAAACTGAAGAAATGCTACAGTTACTAGACTTTAAGTGATGGCTGAGCTGCAGTAATGAGGTAAAGCTAAGTCAGGATCCTATTAAAGTAATGTGTACCTGATCCAGATGGATGAATGGGTGAATAGGCCAATAGAAATTTGAATGGTCTAAGTCAACAGGAAGAAATTAGTAAGCTGAATCCATGAATTCCATAGTGAATTCTAGGTCTTTCTCCTTCTCTCAATGTGTTTGGGGTGTTTAAATGGGTGTATCTCTAAATATTGTGTGTGCATGATCTTAGAGTCAAACAACAGCATCAGTGGGCTAAAGGTTACATTATGGCAAGAGTACACCTTCTAAAACGTGTGGAGAATTAATTGCTGTTATCTTCTATCTTCTTGAAGCTATACTACAGATTTTCCAAGACTGTACCTTTTTAATTTCTAAGTATATATTCTCAATGGTTTATCTACTTATCTTTACCAAATATTCCTCTCTCTCTTTCTGGAAATAGATTCATATTTGTGATGGCTTGCATATGCTTGGCCCACGGAGTGGCACTATAAGAAGGTGTGGCCTTGTTGGAGGAAGGGTGTCACTGTAGGGGTGGGCTTTGACACCCTTCTCCTAGCTGCCTGAGGATGCTCACTCTGTTCCTGGCTTCTTTTGGGGGCAGAAGTGGAATTCAGTTCCTCTTGCACCATACCTGCCAAGATGCTGCCATGCTGCCAAGCTCCCACCTTGATGATAATTTACTGAACCTCTGAACTTGTAAGCCAGCCCCAATTAAATGTTGTCCTTTATAAAATTAAATTGGTCATGGTGTCTGTTCACAACAATAAGACCCTAACTAAGACAATATTCCTGCATTAAAGATCTAACTAGGAAACCCATAATTACCTGTAGATCTTGATGTGTTTGACTAAATAGTATCTATGTATCTACTTTCGTATTTAGGTCATTATTAAATGATATTGCTGGGCGCATAGATATTAGATGTAAAAATGCAGTAGAAATAACAGCAAAATCATTGTTAGGAATAATTTAACTTTTCATTACTGGTTAGGTAATGTGCCTGATTTTATCACCAAATTAGAAGAAATTTGAAAAGGACAGAATAGCCAGGTATATAAACCAGAGACAGAGGATCAAGTACACACAAGTCCTTATGTGGTGCAATGTAAAAGTATCTTTTCTTTGCCTTACATTGTTGTCTTGTAGTCTTATTGCTGAATAAGCGCACCCTTTCTAGTTCTTTCTGAACTCTGGCTGGCTGTTTAAATGCAGTTGTTCTGGTCCAAACTCCTCTCCAAACTGACAGATTAAATTTGATTTCTTTCAGCTTCTGAGTGAATTTCTCTGCTTGACCTCAAGCTAACTGTCAATTTGTACTAATATTATGGCTCCTTTTCATTCTCTGGTTCATTCTATGTTCACCTGTGTCTGGTTTAATCTCCCTGAAACTTATTTCTGTAAAACTATCCCTGTAAAAATTGCTTCTGACCTCCAGGAGCTAAAATGCCACAAACTCTATTCCATTGAACTGTATCTCAACTCACTGATTCAACAGAATTGATTGACTTTGAACTGTGAGATCCGCATGCCTCTGTCTCCTAAGTACCAGGAATTAAGTTATGCATTACTGTACCTAGACTCAAGCTTTTCTTTATCTGAAATGCATTCTATACCAGACTGGACTTGCCTCTGTTTCCTGGGATTGAAGATGTGTCTGTATCCCAGCCAGATCACACAGACCTAGGTCTTTGGATGTAATCTTTTCTCAGAGCAGACATTTTGCTGAATCAAAATTCCTCTATTTACCAGATACTAGAAATATTTGGTAATGCATTTATTGTTTTAAAAAAGTCTCCAATAGGACAGAGAAAGAATATTGGCCTTCATGTCATCTTTTTATAGAGTTAGCACTTGCTATCCTAGTTAGGTATATAAAAAGAGATCCTGTATAAAAAATCATTTAAGGATGTGCAATTTAAAAAACACAATTTTATAGAAAAATGAAAATATTATAAAATTAATAAATTTGAGAATGTGAAGCAGATTTAGATGGATATTATAGAAACATTCAAGTATAAACAACACCAGTGAAAAAAGCACTGAATTACAGTTTGAACAAGTTTAGTTGAAATTGTCTAAGATGTAACAACAACAAAAGAACTTAAAAAATGCAAGGAAAACATAAAATAATATTTGGAGATATGGAATAATATTAAAGTCTGTGGAAAATCTATTACTGTAATCCCCAAACAGTAAAGGAAAATAACAGAAACATATGCTTATGAAGAAACATGGGTTTCATTAAAGGTATACAAAAATTACATATCATCAAATAATAGACATTCTGCATTATATTTAGAAATCTGTAGAGAATAAGAATTTTTCAAAGAAAATAAATTCTGCGTCAACTAAAATAACAAGAAGGTGAACATTTCTCAAGAACAAAGAAAACCAGCAAAAAAGCAAAAACAAATGAAATTACAGTAACTAGTTAGAAAAATTAAGTCCAACAACACATAGAAAACAGTAAAATACACTTAAACTGAATTCCTATTTCTGAAGCAACAACTGAGAATCTTAATTGCAGTGTATTATATTAATATATTAAATAAAATGTGATTAATATAACAAATATTAATCAAAACTTCATTAAAAGAATCCACCATTTCTGCCCCAACATACAACAAAGACATGTGCTTCACTATGTTCATAACAGCCTTATTTAAAGTAGCCAGAAGCTGGAAAGAACCCAGACGCCCTTTAACAGAGGAATGGATACAGAAAATGTGGTACATCTACACAATGGAATACTACTCAGCTATTAAAAACAATGACTTCATGAAATTCATAGGCAAATGAATTGAACTAAAAATATCATCCTGAATGAGGTAACCCAATCACAGAAAAACACACATGGTATGCACTCACTGATAAGTGGACATTAGCCCAAAACTTGAATTACCCAAGATACAATCCACAGACCACATGAAGCTCAGGAAGAAGGACGACCAAACTGTGGATGCTTCAGTCTTTCTTAAAATGGGGAACAAAAATATTCATAGTAGAGGATATAGAGGCAAAATTGGGAGCAGAGACTGAAGGAATGGCCATTCAGAGCCTGCCCCGCATGCGTATATAGCCCATATTTGTGCGTGTGTGTGTGTGTGTGTGTGTGTATGTGTGTGTGTGTGTGTGTGTGTGTGTGTGTGTGTGTGTGTGAAACTAAGAAGCGCACAATGACAGAGGCCTGATATATCTGTCTCCTGAGAGACACAGCCAGAGCATGTCAAATACAGAGTCGAATGATAACAGCAAACCATTGAACTGGGAACGGGACTCCCTTTGGGGGAATTAGAGAAAGGATTGAAAGAGCTAAAGGGGCTTGCAACCCCATAAGAACAACAATATCAACCAACCAGAGCTCCCTGGGACTAAACCACTACCCAAAGAGTACATATGGATAGACCCATGGTTTCAGTTGCATGTGTAGCAGAGGATGGATTTTTTTGGGCACCAGTGGGAGGATTGGTCCATCTAATCTGGAGGTAGCTTCGTCCTGACAAGGCTGAATCCCCCAGTGTAGGAGGATGTTGGGAGGTGCAGGAAGGCAGTGATGGGAAGGGAAACCCCCGTGTAGAAGAAGGGGAGTGGGATGGGTTTGGGGCCTTATGTTTGGGAAACCAGGAAAGGGAATAGCATTTGAAATGTAAATAAAAATATCCAATAAAAAAAGATGCTCTAAAATAAATCCATCATTTTAGCAAACATAAGATAGTATTTAATTATTCAAATTATAAACGGAAACATTAATAGTGTGTGATTTAATGCTTTCTACAAGGTTAATGCAAAAAAAAGAAAAGTGTCTGTCATTATTCCCAAAGATTTTCTTCCTTTTTTTAAAGAGGTATGAGGGCATGTCTTCCAGGGCAGGAAGCTGACTGTAGGTCAATGGCAATATGCATGACCTGGGGTTGCCCCTGAATGTAAGAAATACATGATGTTCATGTGAGAACACAGCTTCTGGACATGGGGGCCTGACTGCAGCCCATTTTTAACCTCTGCTTAATTTTCATTGTTTAAAATTATTTATTTTATTGGATATTTTATGTATTTGTATTTCAAATGTTATCCCCTTTCACCTCTTTCCCAGCCCCCTCCCAGTCTCCCTGCCACTATGAACATGCTCCCATTCCCACAAACCCACACCCACCATAAAATCCTGGCATTCCCATAAATTGGGGGAACAGGCAGTCACAGAGCTAAGGGCTTCTCCTCCTATTGATACCAGACAATGCCACCCCCTGGTTCATATGTAGCTGGAGCCAAAGTTCCCTCCATGTGTACTCATTGGTTGGTGGTTTAGTCCCCAGGATCTCTGGAGGATCTGGTTGATAGATACTCTTCTTCTTCCTATGGGGTTGCAAACCCCTTTGGCTCCTTCAGTTCTTTCTCTAACTCCACCTTTGGGTTCACCGTGCTCAGTTCGATGGTTAGCTACAAGCATCCACATCCGTATCAGTAAGGCTATGGCAGAGACTCTCGGGAGACATTCATATCAGACTGGCAGCAAGCACTTCTTGGCATCAGCAATAGTGACTGTGTTTGGTGGCTGCATATGGGATGCATGAGGGGGTCTCTGAATGGCCTTTTCTTCAGTCCCTGTTTCACACTTTGTTCCTGTATTTCCTCTAGTGAGTATTTTGTTCAACCGTCTAAGAATGATGGAAGAATCCACACTTTGGGTGTCCTCCTTCTTAAGTTTCATATCGTCTGTGAATTTTATGTTGTGTATTCCAAGCTTTGGGGAAAATATCAACTTATCAGTGAGTACGTACCATATGTGTTATTTTGTGACTGGGTTTCCACACTCAGGATGATATTTTCTAGTTCTATTCATTTGCCTAAGCTCAAGAAGAAGGAAGACCAAAGTCTAGATGCTTCAGTCCTTAAAAGGAGGAACAAAATAATCACTGGAGGTAGAAGGTTGGAGGGATTTTAGAGGAAAGGGAGAGGGATGGGTGAAAGGCAGGGGTGGGGGCAAGATCAGGTGTGGGAGGAGACTGAGATGATATACAGAGGATCAAGAAATAGAACAGAGGTGTGTAGCAATGGGGGATGGGGAACTGGTCGTAAGCACTAGAAAGTCCCATATACTAGGAAAGAAAGAGTCTCCCAGGACTCAGAGGGGGTAAAATTAGTTGATATCTCCAACTAAGAGGAGGGAGAACCTGTAGGGACCATATCTGGAGCAAGGCCCTCGGTTGAGGGATGCGGCCACCCACTAAGCTCCACATTTTTAACCCAGAATTGCTCCTGTCTAAGGATAATACAAGGACAAAGTATGGAGCAGAGACTCAGTGAAAGGCCATCCAGAGACTACTCCACCTGGAATCCATCGTGTCTGCAGACATCAAACTTCTACTCTATTGCTGATGCTAAGAATGCTCCCGACAGGAAACTGATATAACAGTCTCCTGAGAGGCTCTACCAGAACCTGACAAAGACAAATGTAAATGCTCACAGCCAACCATTGCACTGAGTACAGGGACCCCAATGTCGGAGGACTGAAGGAGTTGAAGGTGTTTTTAACCCCATGGAAAGAATAAAAATATCAACCAACCAGACTACCCAGAGCTCCGAGGGACTAAATCAACCAAAGAGGACAAATGGAGGGACCCATGGCTCCAGCTGCATATGTAACAGAACATTGTCTTATCTGGCATCAATGGGAAGACCAAACTTTGGTCCTCCTTCTTGATCTTCATGTACTATGCAGATTGTATATTCTGTAATACAAGCTCTAGGGATACTATACATTTACCAGTGAGCACATACCATGTGTGTTTTTTTTGTGATTGCATTACTTCACCAGGATGATATTTTCTAGTTTCAACCATTTGCATAAGAATTTTATGACGTCGGAGAGAGAAACCCAACCGCCTGGTCAGGTGGGCACTCCTGAGGCTGCAGAGCGGAAGAGACCACCAACACTGCTCACCCCTGCCCACATCCCTGGCCCAAGAGGAAACTGTATAAGGCCTCTGGGCTCCCGTGGGGGAGGGCCCAGGAGCGGCAGGACCCCGCCAGACCCTGAAGGAAACAGACCGGATAAACAGTTCTCTGCACCCAAATCCCGTGGGAGGGAGAGCTAAACCTTCAGAGAGGCGGACAAGCCTGGGAAACCAGAAGAGACTGCTCCCTGCACACACATCTCGGACGCCAGAGGAAAAAGCCAAAGACCATCTGGAACCCTGGTGCACTGAAGCTCCCGGAAGGGGCGGCACAGGTCTTCCTGGTTGCTGCCGCTGCAGAGAGCCCCTGGGCAGCACCCCACGAGCAAACCTGAGCCTCGGGACTACAGGTAAGACCAAATTTTCTGCTGCAAGAAAGCTGCCTGGTGAGCTTGGGACACACGGAAGCAGAATTTCTCTAGGACCCAGCACGTTCTGTGTTTACCGGAAGTCCCCCACCCGCTGATCCCGGTCCTCAGCAGCTCTCTGCTCCCAGACCCGGTGAGAGAGAAACCCAACCGCCTGGTCAGGTGGGCACTCCTGAGGCTGCAGAGCGGAAGAGACCACCAACACTGCTCACCCCTGCCCACATCCCTGGCCCAAGAGGAAACTGTATAAGGACTCTGGGCTCCCGTGGGGGAGGGCCCAGGAGCAGCAGGACCCCGCCGGACCCTGAAGGAAACAGACCGGATAAACAGTTCTCTGCACCCAAATCCCGTGGGAGGGAGAGCTAAACCTTCAGAGAGGCGGACAAGCCTAGGAAACCAGAAGAGACTGCTCCCTGCACACACATCTCGGACGCCAGAGGAAAAAGCCAAAGACCATCTGGAACCCTGGTGCACTGAAGCTCCCAGAAGGGGCGGCACAGGTCTTCCTGGTTGCTGCCGCTGCAGAGAGCCCGTGGGCAGCACCCCACGAGCGAACTTGAGCCTCGGGACCACAGGTAAGACCAACTTTTCTGCTGCAAGAAAGCTGCCTGGTGAACTCAAGACACAGGCCCACAGGAACAGCTGAAGACCTGTAGAGAGGAAAAACCACACGCCCGAAAGCAGAACACTCTGTCCCCATAACTGACTGAAAGAGAGGAAAACAGGTCTACAGCACTCCTGACACACAGGCTTATAGGACAGTCTAGCCACTGTCAGAAACAGCAGAACAAAGTAACACTAGAGATAATCTGATGGCGAGAGGCAAGCGCAGGAACCCAAGCAACAGAAACCAAGACTACATGCCATCATCGGAGCCCAATTCTCCCACCAAAACAAACATGGAATATCCAAACACACCAGAAAAGCAAGATCTAGTTTCAAAATCATATTTGATCATGATGCTGGAGGACTTCAAGAAAGACATGAACACACTTAGGGAAGCACAGGAAAACATTAATAAACAAGTAAAAGCCTACAGAGAGGAATCGCAAAAATCCCTGAAAGAATTCCAGGAAAACACAATCAAACAGTTGAAGGAATTAAAAATGGAAATAGAAGCAATCAAGAAAGAACACATGGAAACAACCCTGGATATAGAAAACCAAAAGAAGAGACAAGGAGCTGTAGATACAAGCTTCACCAACAGAATACAAGAGATGGAAGAGAGAATCTCAGGAGCAGAAGATTCCATAGAAATCATTGACTCAACTGTCAAAGATAATGTAAAGCAGAAAAAGCTACTGGTCCAAAACATACAGGAAATCCAGGACTCAATGAGAAGATCAAACCTAAGGATAATAGGTATAGAAGAGAGTGAAGACTCCCAGCTCAAAGGACCAGTAAATATCTTCAACAAAATCATAGAAGAAAACTTCCCTAACCTAAAAAAAGAGATACCCATAGACATACAAGAAGCCTACAGAACTCCAAATAGATTGGACCAGAAAAGAAACACCTCCCGTCACATAATTGTCAAAACACCAAACGCACAAAATAAAGAAAGAATATTAAAAGCAGTAAGGGAAAAAGGTCAAGTAACATATAAAGGGAGACCTATCAGAATCACACCAGACTTCTCGCCAGAAACTATGAAGGCCAGAAGATCCTGGACTGATGTCATACAGACACTAAGAGAACACAAATGCCAGCCCAGGTTACTGTATCCAGCAAAACTCTCAATTAACATTGATGGAGAAACCAAGATATTCCATGACAAAACCAAATTTACACAATATCTTTCTACAAATCCAGCACTACAAAGGATAATAAATGGTAAAGCCCAACATAAGGAGGCAAGCTATACCCTAGAAGAAGCAAGAAACTAATCGTCTTGGCAACAAAACAAAGAGAATGAAAGCACACAAACATAACCTCACATCCAAATATGAATATAACGGGAAGCAATAATCACTATTCCTTAATATCTCTCAATATCAATGGCACCAACTCCCCAATAAAAAGACATAGATTAACAAACTGGATACGCAACGAGGACCCTGCATTCTGCTGCCTACAGGAAACACACCTCAGAGACAAAGACAGACACTACCTCAGAGTGAAAGGCTGGAAAACAACTTTCCAAGCAAATGGTCAGAAGAAGCAAGCTGGAGTAGCCATTCTAATATCAAATAAAATCAATTTCCAACTAAAAGTCATCAAAAAAGATAAGGAAGGACACTTCATATTCATCAAAGGAAAAATCAACCAAGATGAACTCTCAATCCTAAATATCTATGCCCCAAATACAAGGGCACCTACATACGTAAAAGAAACCTTACTAAAGCTCAAAACACACATTGCACCTCACACAATAATAGTGGGAGATTTCAACACCCCACTCTCATCAATGGACAGATCATGGAAACAGAAATTAAACAGTGATGTAGACAGACTAAGAGAAGTCATGAGCCAAATGGACTTAACGGATATTTATAGAACATTCTATCCTAAAGCAAAAGGATATACCTTCTTCTCAGCTCCTCATGGTACTTTCTCCAAAATTGACCATATAATTGGTCAAAAAACGGGCCTCAACAGGTACAGAAAGATAGAAATAATCCCATGCGTGCTATCGGACCACCACGGCCTAAAACTGGTCTTCAAAAACAATAAGGGAAGAATGCCCACATATACGTGGAAATTGAACAATGCTCTACTCAATGATAACCTGGTCAAGGAAGAAATAAAGAAAGAAATTAAAAACATTTTAGAATTTAATGAAAATGAAGATACAACATACTCAAACTTATGGGACACAATGAAAGCTGTGCTAAGAGGAAAACTCATAGCGCTGAGTGCCTGCAGAAAGAAACAGGAAAGAGCATATGTCAGCAGCTTGACAGCACACCTAAAAGCTCTAGAACAAAAAGAAGCAAATACACCCAGGAGGAGTAGAAGGCAGGAAATAATCAAACTCAGAGCTGAAATCAACCAAGTAGAAACAAAAAGGACCATAGAAAGAATCAACAGAACCAAAAGTTGGTTCTTTGAGAAAATCAACAAGATAGATAAACCCTTAGCCAGACTAACGAGAGGACACAGAGAGTGTGTCCAAATTAACAAAATCAGAAATGAAAAGGGAGACATAACTACAGATTCGGAGGAAATTCAAAAAATCATCAGATCTTACTATAAAAACCTATATTCAACAAAATTTGAAAATCTTCAGGAAATGGACAATTTCCTAGACAGATACCAGGTATCGAAGTTAAATCAGGAACAGATAAACCAGTTAAACAACCCCATAACTCCTAAGGAAATAGAAGCAGTCATTAAAGGTCTCCCAACCAAAAAGAGCCCAGGTCCAGACGGGTTTAGTGCAGAATTCTATCAAACCTTCATAGAAGACCTCATACCAATATTATCCAAACTATTCCACAAAATTGAAACAGATGGAGCCCTACCGAATTCCTTCTACGAAGCCACAATTACTCTTATACCTAAACCACACAAAGACACAACAAAGAAAGAGAACTTCAGACCAATTTCCCTTATGAATATCGACGCAAAAATACTCAATAAAATTCTGGCAAACCGAATTCAAGAGCACATCAAAACAATCATCCATCATGATCAAGTAGGCTTCATCCCAGGCATGCAGGGATGGTTTAATATACGGAAAACCATCAACGTGATCCATTATATAAACAAACTGAAAGAACAGAACCACATGATCATTTCATTAGATGCTGAGAAAGCATTTGACAAAATTCAACACCCCTTCATGATAAAAGTCCTGGAAAGAATAGGAATTCAAGGCCCATACCTAAACATAGTAAAAGCCATATACAGCAAACCAGTTGCTAACATTAAACTAAATGGAGAGAAACTTGAAGCAATCCCACTAAAATCAGGGACTAGACAAGGCTACCCACTCTCTCCCTACTTATTCAATATAGTTCTTGAAGTTCTAGCCAGAGCAATCAGACAACAAAAGGAGATCAAAGGGATACAGATCGGAAAAGAAGAAGTCAAAATATCACTATTTGCAGAGGACATGATAGTATATTTAAGTGATCCCAAAAGTTCCACCAGAGAACTACTAAAGCTGATAAACAACTTCAGCAAAGTGGCTGGGTATAAAATTAACTCAAATAAATCAGTTGCCTTCCTCTATACAAAAGAGAAACAAGTCGAGAAAGAAATTAGGGAAACGACACCCTTCATAATAGACCCAAATAATATAAAGTACCTCGGTGTGACTTTAACCAAGCAAGTAAAAGATCTGTACAATAAGAACTTCAAGACACTGAGGAAAGAAATTGAAGAAGACCTCAGAAGATGGAAAGATCTCCCATGCTCATGGATTGGCAGGATTAATATAGTAAAAATGGCCATTTTACCAAAAGCAATCTTCAGATTCAATGCAATCCCCATCAAAATACCAATCCAATTCTTCAAAGAGTTAGACAGAACAATTTGCAAATTCATCTGGAATAACAAAAAACCCAGGATAGCTAAAGCTATCCTCAACAATAAAAGGACTTCAGGGGGAATCACTATCCCTGAACTCAAGCAGTATTACAGAGCAATAGTGATAAAAACTGCATGGTATTGGTACAGAGACAGACAGATAGACCAATGGAATAGAATTGAAGACCCAGAAATGAACCCACACACCTATGGTCACTTGATTTTTGACAAAGGAGCCAAAACCATCAAATGGAAAAAAGATAGCATTTTCAGCAAATGGTGCTGGTTCAACTGGAGGAAAACATGTAGAAGAATGCAGATCGATCCATGCTTATCACCCTGTACAAAGCTTAAGTCCAAGTGGATCAAGGACCTCCACATCAAACCAGACACACTCAAACTAATAGAAGAAAAACTAGGGAAGCATCTGGAACACATGGGCACTGGAAAAAATTTCCTGAACAAAACACCAATGGCTTATGCTCTAAGATCAAGAATCGACAAATGGGATCTCATAAAACTGCAAAGCTTCTGTAAGGCAAAGGACACTGTGGTTAGGACAAAACGGCAACCAACAGATTGGGAAAAGATCTTTACCAATCCTACAACAGATAGAGGCCTTATATCCAAAATATACAAAGAACTCAAGAAGTTAGACCGCAGGGAAACAAATAACCCTATTAAAAATGGGGTTCAGAGCTAAACAAAGAATTCACAGCTGAGGAATGCCGAATGGCTGAGAAACACCTAAAGAAATGTTCAACATCTTTAGTCATAAGGGAAATGCAAATCAAAACATCCCTGAGATTTCACCTCACACCAGTGCGATTGGCTAAGATCAAAAACTCAGGTGACAGCAGATGCTGGCGAGGATGTGGAGAAAGAGGAACACTCCTCCATTGTTGGTGGGATTGCAGACTGGTAAAACCATTCTGGAAATCAGTCTGGAGGTTCCTCAGAAAATTGGACATTGAACTGCCTGAGGATCCAGCTATACCTCTCTTGGGCATATACCCAAAAGATGCCTCAACATATAAAAGAGACACGTGCTCCACTATGTTCATCGCAGCCTTATTTATAATAGCCAGAAAATGGAAAGAACCCAGATGCCCTTCAACAGAGGAATGGATACAGAAAATGTGGTGCATCTACACAATGGAATATTACTCAGCCATGAAAAACAACGAGTTTATGAAATTCGTAGGCAAATGGTTGGAACTGGAAAATATCATCCTGAGTGAGCTAACCCAATCACAGAAAGACATACATGGTATGCACTCATTGATAAGTGGCTATTAGCCCAAATGCTTGAATTACCCTAGATCCCTAGAACAAACGAAACTCAAGACGGATGATCAAAATGTGAATGCTTCACTCCTTCTTTAAATGAGGAAAAAGAATACCCTTGGCAGGGAAGGGAGAGGCAAAGATTAAAACAGAGACTGAACGAACACCCATTCAGTGCCTGCCCCACATGTGGCCCATACATATACAGCCACCCAATTAGACAAGATTAATGAAGCAAAGAAGTGCAGACCGACAGGAGCCGGATGTAGATCGCTCCTGAGAGACACAGCCAGAATACAGCAAATATAGAGGCGAATGCCAGCAGCAAACCACTGAACTGAGAATAGGTCCCCTATTGAAGGAATCAGAGAAAGAACTGGAAGAGCTTGAAGGGACTCGAGACCCCAAAAGTACAACAATGCCAAGCAACCAGAGCTTCCAGGGACTAAGCCACTACCTAAAGACTATACATGGACTGACCCTGGACTCTGACCCCATAGGTAGCAATGAATATCCTAGTAAGAGCACCAGTGGAAGGGGAAGCCCTGGGTCCTGCTAAGACTGAACCCCCAGTGAACTAGTCTATGGGGGGAGGGCGGCAATGGGGGGAGGGTTGGGAGGGGAACACCCATAAGGAAGGGGAGGGGGGAGGGGGATGTTTGCCCGGAAACCGGGAAAGGGAATAACACTCGAAATGTATATAAGAAATACTCAAGTAAATAAAAAAAATAAATAAATAAATAAATAAAAAAAAAAAGAAAAAAAAAGAATTTTATGACGTCATTGTTTTGATAGCTGAGTATTTTTCCATTGTGTAGATGTACCACTTTTCTCTATCCATTCCTCTGTTGAAGGGCATCTGGGTTCTTTTCAGCTTCTGTCTAGTATTAATAAGGCTGCTATGAACACAGTGGAGCAAATGTCTTTGTTGTATGTTGGAGCACCCTTTGGGTATATGCTGAGGAGTGGTATAGCTGGGTCCTCGGGTAGTGCAGTGTCCAGTTTTCTGAGGAACCTCCAGACTGATTTCCAGAGTGGTTGTACCAGTCTGCAATCCCACCAACAATAGAGGAGTGTTCCTCTTTCTCCACATCCTCACCAGCATCTGCTGTCACCTGAGTTTTTGATCTTAGCCATTCTCACTGGTGTGAGGTGGAATCTCAGTGTCATTTTGATTTGCATTTCCCTGATGACTAAGGACTTTGAACATTTCTGTAAGTGCTTCTCAGTCATTTGATATTGCTCATCTGAGAATTCTTTGTTTACTCAGTACCTCAATTTTAATGGGGTTATTTGTCTCTCGGGAGTCTAACTTCTTTAGTCCATTGTATCTATTGGAAATTAGACCTCTATCTGATGTAGGATTGGTAAAGATCTTTTCCCAATCTGTTGATTGCTATTTTGTCCCATTGACAGTGTCCGTTACGTTGCAGAAACTTTGCAGTTCTATGATGTCCCATTTGTTGCTTCTTGATCTTAGAGCCTAAGTCCTTGGTGTTTTGCTCAGGAAATTCTCCCCAGTGCCCATATGTTTGAGGCCCTTTCCCACTTTTTCGTCTATTAGTTTGAGTGTATCTTGTTTTATGTAGAATTCTTTGATTCACTTGGACTTATGCTTTGTACAGGGCTATGTACCAATTTTGTTTACTTCTACATGCTGACCTCAAGTTGAACCAGCAACATATATTGAAAATGCTATCTTTTTTCCAATGGGTCGTTTTAGTTCCATCACCAAAGATCAAGTGACCATAGGTGTGTGGTTGATTTCTGGGTCTTCAATTCTATTCTATTGATCGACCTGCCTGTCTTTGTACAAATACCATACAGCTTTTATCACTATTTCTCTGCAATAGAGTTTGAGGTCAGGGATGGTAATTCCCAAAGAAATTTTTTTAGTGTCGAGGATTGTTTATGCTATCCTGGGATTTTGTGCTTCCTAATGAATTTGCAAATTACTCTTTGTAAAACTATGAAGAATTGAGTTGGAATTTTCATGGGGATTGCATTGAATCTGTACATTGCTTTTGGCAAGATGGCCATTTTTACAATATTAATCCTGACAATCCATGAGCATGGGAGAACTTTTCATGTACTGAAATCTTCACTCTTTCTTCAGATACTTTATGTTCTTGTCATACAGATCTTTCACTTGCTTGGTTAGACTTACACTAAGGTATTTTATGTTATCTGTGACTACTGTGAAGGTTATTTCCCTAATTCCTTTCTCAGTCTGCTTATCGTTCTAGTAGAGGAAGGCTACTGATTTTTTTGAGGTAATTTTCTATCCAGTAACTTTGCTGAAATGTTTACCAAGTTTAGAAGTTCTCTGGTGAAACTTTTATGGTCACTCATGTATACTATCATATCATCTGCATATAGTGATATTTTGATTTCTTCCTTTCTAGTTTGTATCCCTTTTATCTCCTTTTGTTGTTTGATTGCTCTGGTAGGACTTTGAGTACTATATTAAATAGGTAGGGAGAAAGTCAGCACCCTTGTCTAGTCCCTCATTTTAGTGGAATTACTTAAAGTTTCTCTCTGTTTAGTTTGATGTTGGCTACTGGTTTGTTGTATATTGTTCTTACTATGTTTAGGTATGGGCCTTGAATTCCTAATATTTTCAAGACTTTTAACATGAAGTAGAGTTGTGTTTTTTCGAATGCTTTCTCAGCATCTAATGAGATGATCATGTGTTTCCCCCCCACCCCTTTGGTTTGTCTATATAGTGGATTACATTGATTGATTTCCATATATTGAACCATCCATGCATCTGTGAGATGCAGCCTATTTTATCATGATGGATGAGTGTTTGATGTTTTCTTGGATTCTGTTTGTGAGAATTTTATTGAATATCTTTGCATCAATATTTATAAGGGAAATTGTTTTAAAGTTCTCTTTCTTGGGTCTTCCTGTGGTTTAGGTGTAAATGTAATTGTGGCTTCATAGAATGAATTGGGTAGTATTCATTCTGCTTCTATTTTGTGGAATTATTTGAACAGTATTGGTTTGTTCTTCTTTGATGGTCTGGTAGAACTCAGCACTAAACCTATGTTGTCCTGGGCTATTTTTTGGTTGGAAGAATTTTTATAATCACTTCTATTTCTTTCGAGGTTCAGAGACTATTTAAATGGTTTGTCTGATCCTGATTTAAATTTAGTACCTGGTATCTGTCTAGAAAATTGTCCATTTCATCCAGATTTTCCCATTTTGTTGAGTATAGGCTTTTGTGATAGGGTTTGATAATTTGCATTATTTTGCTATAGATCTTTCAGGAATGCTGTCAAGCTGCTACTGCATATTCTCTTCAGTCTCTTGTTGAAGGCACTCAAAGCTATGAGTTTTCCTCTTGAAACTGTTTCCATTGTGTCCCATAAGTTTTGGTATGTTGTACCTTGATTATCATTAAATTCTAAAAGTCTTTAATTTTTTTTTCTTCCTTGACCAAGTTATCATTGAGAAGATTGTTGTTCAGCTTCCATGTGATGTGTATGCAGGCTTTCTGTTATTTTCCTTTTTATTGAACTCCAGCCTTGGTCCATGGTGATCTGATAGAATGCATGGGTGTTGAGATAAAAATAAAAATATGGCAGAACTGGTTTCCAAGTGTACCTTTGTAGTTGTAATCTTGTTAGTTCTGGCTTCAATGGGCCTTTGGATCTAGTGCAATTTTATCTCAGTAAATAAAAAAAGTTAAAAAATACTTCCTCCAAGTACAACCAATTAATAAGAATATAAACTACCCACCTAGATACGATAAATATGCTTACAGACATCCATCCCAACTACCTTGGCAATTCAAGATCACCTGGAGTGGGTCATCTTTTCCATCTCTATCTTGATTCTCCTTCCTTCTCCTTCTCTCCAGCCTTACAAAGTCTTTGTCCCTGCCTTATTTTTATTACTATCCAATCATGGCCTTGACTTAACTTGTGCCAGCTTTCACCTGCATATGGATATCAATTTACACTTCAACCTTTCTGTCTAATTAAAAAAGAAACTTTTTTCTGAAATATAAGCTGAGCACAAGTATTACCATTTTGTAGTTTAAAAGTATAAAATATACCTAACACCCAGTCCAACATTTTATCAATCAAATAGAATATTTAGTTTAAGCTTAAGAAAAGCTTAAAAATCCATGTTTTATCCTGACTAGCTTATATACTTGGTATGCTATACTACTACTATTATGAGCCTTCAACCCCTTTGGAAATCTAAGAATGACCAATATTTTTGAAAATATAGGAAGCTTAGCACGGCTTCTATAACTGGACAGGTTATAGAGACAATTTTCTACTTGCACAGTTCCCTGAAGCCACACATGAGAGCAAGTCTTCAGCATTCTGGTCTAGGATCATCTGGCAGACACTTGAAGCACTGAATTTGGAAGGTCTGATCATTCTGGCTTGGTAGAAATTACCAGTCAATTATTCTCAATGTGCCCTTTTCTGGACAGTATTTTGTCTGTAGATGAATTGTGGCGATTTTTGCCTAGTGGCTTTCTGGCCACAATACATCATCACTTCACCTTGAGTTGGAGATGTTAAATATCTTCTTTGAACCCACCAAAGGGGAGCTGTTAGGAGCAGACATGTCTCAACAAAAGATAACATTAAATGTCAGATTTTATGGATTTCTGATGTTTTTCATAACCAAAGATGGAAGTAATCTGGACATTTGTCTGTTGATTATCGTAATAAGTTATCTTGAAAGCACTAAACTAATAATAAACTTAGAGCCATGAATTTCCTATCTGGCCACTAAGTCACATGTTAAATCATCTCAGATTAGTTTTTTTTTTTTATTTTTTTTATTAACTTGAGTATTTCTTATATACATTTCGAGTGTTATTCCCTTTCCCAGTTTCCGGGCAAACACCCCCTCCCCACTCCCCTTTCTTATCGGTGTTCCCCTCCCCACCCTCCCCCCATTGTCCCCCTCCCCCCAACAGTCTAGTTCACTGGGGGTTCAGTCTTAGCAGGACCCAGGGCTTCCCCTTCCACTGGTGCTCTTACTAGGATATTCATTGCTACCTATGAGGTCAGAGTCCAGTAGCAGTAAAGAACTGGGTATAAGCCTTATGTACATAAATGTGTTATATAGGCACATTGCCTATATATGAGAATAACAATAAATTGATGAGAAATTTTTATCAAAGAAAATCTAAACTGGTATCAAATAAATTCTGTACCAGTGTAAATGATTATAACTTTAGCTTAATAACAAATATAATGATTTCTATCAAATGAGATTATGGCTATATAATCCATTCTAGTTAATTCCTCGCTATTAAATTATGACCATTTCTAAATTCTCTTAAAACATAACCTGAGAGTACCCACTTTTAGCCTCCTAGAGTTTAGGAAATCAGGGTGACTACTCTTTAATAACTTCTTGAAGCTATATGTAGGTGTTGAGATATCCTTGGTGGCAGGAATGGTGGAGGGGGAGCAGTTAAGGAAAATGGAAGGAAGGTTGAAGCCTAATGTGTCTGTTTTGACTGGACCCAGCTGAAAGTCCTTGCAATCAAGAATCTAAGCAGGTATATTCTGTAATATATAATTCTCAAGACAAAAGTTTTAGTATCCAGGTATCTTTTTCTTTGATTACCTTGAATTTAGTTTTTCAGGAGGTCTACCTTTATCAAATCTAATCAGTATAACTCTGGAAGGTGTGCAAAGCTGATTCACCCTTTTTTAAAAGTGTAAAAAACAAAAACTTTTTCTAAAATCAGTATATCCTTCAGGTGGCAAGCAGAAAAGCTTGTACCTTTTATTCTCTCCCAGAGAAATAATATTATCACAAAACTCATAATAACACCCATTTTGAAAATTAAAACAATCCAAAACAAGTGAAGTAAACTAAAATAAAATCTCTGCCTTATTTTTATTACTGTCCAATCATGGCCTTGACATAACTGGTGCCAGCCCTCATCTGCTGATATGGACATCAACCTAAACATGGGATTATTTCAATATTTTTGTATCTGTTGAGGCCTGTTTTGTGACGAATTGTATGGTCAATTTTGGAGAAGGTACCATGAGGTGCTGAAAGAAGGTATATCTTTTGCTTTAGAATGAAATGTTCTATAGATATCTGTTAAGTCCATTTGGTTCATAACTTCTGTTAGTTTCATTGTGTCTCTGTTTGGTTTCTGTTTCCATGATCTGTCCATTGATGAGAGTGGGGTGTTAAAGATTCCCACTATTATTGTGTGAGGTGCAGTATGTGCTTTGAGCTTTAGTACAGTTTATGTATATAGATGCTTGTACACTTGTAGCATAGATATTCAGATTTGACAGTTCCTCTTGGTATATTTTTCTTTTGATGAATATGATGTGTCCTTCCTTATCTTTTTGATAGCTTTCGATTGAAAGTCGATTTTAATCATTATTAGAATGTCTACTTCAGCTTTTTTCTTGGGGCCATTTCTTTGGAAAACTGTTTTCCAGTCTTTTACTCTGAGGTAGTGTCTGTCTTTGTCACTGAGGTGTGTTTCCTGTATGCAGCAAGATGCTGGGTCCTGTTTATGTGTTCGGTCAGTTAGTGTATATATTTTTATTGGGGAATTGAGTCCATTAATGTAATGTTAAGTGATATTAATGAATAGTTGTTGTTGCTTTCTGTCATTTTAATTGTTATAGGTGGAATTATCTTTGTGTGGCTGTCTTCTTTTGTACTTGTTGAAAGAAAATTGCTTTCTTTTATTTTCTAGACTGGAGTTTCTCTCCTATTGGAATTTTCCATCTATTATTGTATATAAGGCTGGATTTGTGTAAATACACTATGTAAATTTGGTTTTTTTTTCGTGGAATATCTTGCTTTCTTCATGTATGCTAATAGAGAGTTTTGCTGGTTATAGAGCCTGGGCTAGCATTTGTGTTCTCTTAGGTCTTTATGAAATCTTCCCAGGATCTTCTGGTTTTCATAGTCTCTGATGAAAAGTTTGTTTTAATTCTGTCTTTTATGTTACTTGATCTTTTTTCCCTTATTGCTTTTAATATTTTCTCTGTGCATTTGTTGTTTTGATTTTTATGTGATGGAAAGAGTTTGTTTTCTGATCCAATTTACTTGGAGTTCTGAGGCTTGCTTTATTTTTATGTGCATCTCTTTATTTAGGTTAGGAAAGTTTTCTGCTATAATTTTGTTGAAGATATGTTTTGGCCCTATAAATTGGGAATTGTCAATCTCTTCTATATCTATGATCCTTAGGTTTGGTGTTCTCATTGTGTCCTGGATTTCTTGGATGTTTTGGGTTAAGAGTTTCTTATATTTTGACTTTTCTTTGACTGTCCTTTCAATGTTTCCTATGAGATATTCTGCACCTGAGATTCTCTCTTCTCTTTCTTGTATTCTGTTGGTGATGCTTGCATTTATGACTCCTGATCTCTTTGCTAGGTTTTCTATCTCCAGAATTGTCTCCCTTTGTGATTTGTTTATTGTTTCTATTTATATTTTTAGATTCTGGATGGCTTTCTTCATTTGCTTCAGCTGTTTTGTTGTATTTTCCTGTACTTCTTTAAGGGAATTATTTGTGTGTATGTTTCCAAAGCTACTACCCAATTACCTGTATTGTCCTGTGTTTCTTTAAGGGAGTTATTTATGTCCTTCCTAATGTTCTCTATCATCATAATGAAATGTGATTTTCAATCTGAATCTTGCTTTTCTGGTGTGATGAGGTATCCAGGACTTGCTCTAGTGGGAGATCTGCGTTCTGATGATGGCAATGTAACTTTTGTTTCTGTTGCTTATGTTCTTGACCTTGCCTCTTGCCATCTGGTTATCTCTAGTGCTACCTGTCTTTGATGTCTCTGGCAGGAGCCTGTACCTCCTCTGTTCATTGTTATGTCAGATCTCCTGAGTCCAGCTGTCTCTGTAATCCTGTGATTCAGGTATCCTGTGATTCTGAGATCATGGGTGTGTTAGAGCTCTTGGGAGACAAGCTCCCTCTGAGATCGTGAAATTCTGATTTGACCAAGCTTCTGAGATCCTGTTGTGTCAGAGATACTGGGAGTCATGTCTTCTTGGGTTTTGCAGGAGTGGGTGGGGAACCAGAGCCCTGGGTTTGGTCCAGGCACAGGTGTAATTTGGAAGGTGCCTCTAGGTGGGCAGGGTGTGTGTTTCTCTGGTTCCTGTGTGGGATTCTACTTATGTTGTGTGTTAGGAAAGATGTTATGGCCTCAAATGTGATCCTGAGTGTGTCACAACTCCAGTGCACCTGGTTGGGTCTGATCTTCTGGGAGTCGAGCTTCCTCTGTGAACCTGTGATCCTCTGCGTTTCAGAGCACCTGGGTGTTGTAAGAGTGGATGCAGAGCCAGCACCCCAGATTTGTTCTCTGTTCAGGTTCAAACCGGAAGGAACTCATGTACTAGTTGGGTGGGGGTTCCTAAGTCCCTGGATCCTGGGGTTCCCAGTTACTCAGGGTGTTGGGAAAAATGTTATGGCCTCCTACTGCTTTACAGTATTGATTGTGCCATTTCGTGATCAAGGGACATGTTTCCATCTTATGAGAACTTCAATTTCTTTCCTCAGAGACTTGAACTTCTTGTTATACAGACATTTGACTTGCTTGGTTAGAGTCAGACAAGGTATTTTATATTATTTGTGACTATTTTGAAGGATGTAGTTTCCCTAATTTCTTTCTCAGCTAGCTGATCTTTTGAGTAGAGGAAGACTATTGATTTTTTAAGTTAATGTTATATCCAGCCACTTTGCTGAAGTTGTGTATCAGTCTTAGTAGTTCTCTGGTGGAACTTTTGGGGTCACTTAACTATATTATCATATAATGTGCAAATAAAGGTATTTTGACTTCTTCCTTTACAATTGTATCCCATTGACCTCCTTTACAGTCTGATAGCTCTGGCTAGGACATCTAATACCATTCTGAACAAGTAGCAAGAGTGTCCAGTCTTGTCTGTTCCCTGTTTTTTGTGGGATTGCTTCATTTATTTCTCCATTTAGTTTGATGTTGGCTACTAGATTGCTGTATATAGTTTTTTTTTATTTTGTTTATGTATGGGCCTTGAATTCCTGATCTTTCCAAGGATTTTAGCATGAAGAGGTGTTGAATTTGGTCAAAGGCATTCTCAGTATGTAATGAGATGACCATGTGTTTTATTTTCTCTTTGAGTTTGTTTATATAGTGTATTAAATTAATGGATTTTTGTATATTGAGCCATCCCTAATCTGGGTTGAAGCATACTTGATCATGATGGACATTCATTTTGATGTGTTCTTGGATTCTGTTTCAGAATCTTATTGTGTATTTTGACACAGATATTCATAAGGGAAATTGATTTGAAGTTTTCTTTCATTGTTGGATCTTTTTTGTGTTTTAGGTATAAACATAATTGTGGCTTTATAGAAAGAATTTGGCAGAGTTCCTTCTGTTTCTCCTTTGTGGAATAGTTTGGACAGTATTGGCATTAGTTTTCTATGGAGATCTGACAGAATTCTTCACTAAACCCATCTGATCCTGGGCTTATTTTGGTTGGAAGACTTTGAATAAATGATTCTCCTTCTTTAGGACTTATAGGACTATTTAGACGGTTTATCTAATCCTGGTTTATCTTTTTTACCTGCTACCTATCTAGAAAATTTTCTATTTCATCCAGATTTTCCAGTTTTGTTTAACAAAAACTTTTAGTAGGATCTGAAAATGTTTTGAAATTACTCAGTTTCTGTTGTTATGTCTCCCTTTTCATTTCTGATTTTGCTAATTTGGATACTCTGTGACCTCTGGTTAGTCTGGCTAAAGGTTTATCTATCTTCTTGATTTTCTCAAACAAACAGCTCCTGGTTTTGTTGATTCTTTGTATAGTTTTATTGTTTGTTTGTTTCTATTTGGTTGATGTCAGACATGAGTTTGATTATTTTCTGCCTTCCACTCCTCTTGGTTGAATTTTTATCTTTTTGTACTTGAACTTTTAGGTGTGCTTCAAACTGCTAATGTATACTCTCTCCAGTTGCATTTTGTAGGTGTTCAGAGATATGATATTTCCTCTTAGCACTGCTTTCATTGTGTCCCATAATTTTTTGTATATTATGCCCTCATTTTCATTACATTTTAAAAAGTCTTTAATTTCTTTATATCTTCCTTGACCAAGTTATCATTGAGTAGATCACCATTCAACTTCAATATGTATGTGTGCTTTATGTCTTTTTTGTTATTGAGGACAAGCATTAATTCCTGTTGTTCTGATAAGAGTCATGGGGTTATTTTTATCTTGTATCTGTTGATGCTTGTTTTGTGACTTATTATGTGGTCAATTTTGGAAAAGCTAAAATGTGGTGCTGAGAAGAAGGTATATTCTTTTGTTTTAGGATGAAATCTTCTATACTTATCTGTTAAATCCATTTGGTACATATCTTCATTTAGTTTCTCTGTGTCTTTGTTCAGTTTCTGTTTCTATTATCTGTCCAATGATGAGAGTTAGTTGCTGAATTCTCCCACTATTATTGTGTAAGGTGAAGTATGTGCTTTGACCTTTAGCAAGGTTTTTTATATGAATGTAGCTGCCTTTCAATTTGGAGCACAGATATTCAGGATTGAGAAGTCATTTTGGTGGATTTTTCCTTTAATGAATATGAAGTGTCCTTCCTTATCTGTCTTGATAGGTATTTGTTGAAAGTCAACTTTTGCAATATTAGAATGGCTACTCCTGCTTGTTTTTTTGGAACTTTTTGCATGGAACATTATTTTCTAGTCTTTAACTGTAAGGTAGGGTATGTCTTTGTCACTGAGGTGTGTTTCCGGTATGCAGCAAAATACTGGGTCCTCTTTTTGTATCCAGTCTGTTAGTCTATATCTTTTTATTGGGGAATTTAGTCCACTGATGTTTAGAGATATTAAAGTATATTGATAATTGTTTCATGTTATTACAAATGGAAATATGTTTGTGTGCCTCGATTCTTTTGGGTTAGTTGCAAGAAGATTACTTTCTTGGTTTTTCTAAGGTGTACTTTCCCTTGTTTTGTTGGATTTTTCCATCTATTATCGTTTGTAGGGATGGATTTGTGGAAAAATATTGTGTAAATTTCATTTTGTTATGGAATATCTTGGTATCTCCATCTATGTTAATTTTGAGTTTTGCTGGATAAAGTATCCTGGGCTGGAATTTGTGCTCTCTTAGAGTCTGTATGACATTGGCCCAGAATCTTCTGGCTTTCTTAGTCTCTGCTGAGAAGTCTGGTATAATCTGAAAGGTCTGTCTTTATATGTTTCTTGACATTTTCCCTTTATTGCTTATAATATTCTTTCTTTGTTTTGTGCCTTTGGTGATTTGATCAAATTTTATGTGAGGTGGAGAAATTCTTTTCTGGTCCAATCTATTTGGAGTTCTGTAAGCTTCTTCTATGTTCCTGGAAATCTCTTTATTTAGGTTAGGAAAGTTTTCTTCTATAGTTTTGTTGAAGATGTTTACTGGTCCTTTAAATTTGAGATCTTAGCTCTCTTCTATCCCTTTACACTTATGTTTGATCATCTCATTGTGTCCTGGATTTCCTGGATGTTTTGGGTTAAAAGCTTTTTGCATTTTACATTTTCTTTGATTGTTCTGTCAACATTTTCTATTGTATCTTCTGCCCCTGAGATTCTCTCTTCTATCTCATGTATTTTGTTGTTAATGCCTGTGTCTATGTGTCATGATCTCTTTCCTAGGTTTTCTGTCTCCAGAGTTGTCTCCCTTTGTGATTTCTTTATTGTTTCTATTTCCATTTTTATATCCTGGATGGTTTTATTCAATTCCTTCACTTCTTTGGTTGTATTTTCCTGTAGTTCTTCAAGGGAATTTTGTATTTCCTCATTAAAGGCTTCTGCTTCTTTCCCTGTGTTGCTTGTATTTCTTTAAGGGAGTTATTTATGTCTTTCTGAAAGTCCTATATCATTATCATGAGATGTGATTTTTAAATCCAAGTCTTGCTTTCTTTGTGTGTTGGGATATCCCATATTTGCTTTGATGAGAGAACTGGGCTCTGATGGTGCCAAGTAGTCTTGATTTCTGTTGCTTATATTCCTGTGCTTACCTCTTGCCTTCTGATTGTCTCTGGTGTTAGCTGGTCTTGCTGTCTCTGGCAGTGGCTTGACCCTCCTGTAAGTATGTATGTCAACATTCCTGGAAACTGAAATTCTCCCAGCAGGATCTGTGTACAGACAGCTGTTTCACAGTGTCAGCTCTGGGTGCAGGCAGAAACTGCAAGGATACTGTCCAAGACTGCTTCTGGTTTCCTGTGTTCTGAGGGCTTCAGGTAGGTCCTGCAGTGCAGAAGTGGTGGTCTTACAACTGTCCTCAGGTGTTTCAGAGCTCCTTTATCTGGCTATCATCTCTGGACGCAGGCAGAGACCAGATGGAGCCTTTCCCTGACTGCTCCTAGGTTTCTGTGTCTAGAGGGCTCTAGGTGGGTTCCTCTTTGACTAGGAATGTGAACAGAAGTGGTGGTATCCCTTGAGCTCTCAGGATTGTTTGAACTTCTCCTATGGGATTTGGGTACTTTTTCCCTTTCTATAATATGTGAGTACATTCCACGTATTACTTTTATATTCTCTCTTCTTATTCAATATTATATTAAATATTGATAGTCCTTTAAGTTCCATAAAGATTCACACTCTATTCTTTTTTATTAATCATTTTTTTCATTTACATTTCAAATGCTGTCACCCTTCCAGGTTACCCCTCCACTAACCTCCATGCCATTCCTCCAAACTCCTCTCCCCATTGCCTCTATAATGGTACTCCTCCACCCATTTACCCACTTCTCTCTCACCCTTTTAGCCTCTCCTACTCTGGGGCATCTGTATTCTCATTCTATACAAACATAATACATGTTACAAACAGTTAAGGATTCAAATATCATGTTACGTTCTAACAAACTTCCAATAGATCTCTTTAGCTTAGACAACATATGCTAAACATTCTTTATTATAGACACATTTATATAACCCATAGAGATTAAATTCATGAACAAACATTGTTAGTCCTTTATCCATCATGCTTTCTGTACGTTCTGTTTTCTTTGCCATTGTACCTGATAAAATTTGCCATGTAGTCATATAACTTAGAAAAGTCTTTTCTATTTTCTTTTCTTTTCAGCATTCAGTAAAATATAAATTCCCCACATCTTAGCTTTATGATGTTTCATAAGTGATTCCAATATTCACTATCCTCTTTTATTAGCTCTGTCTAATCTTCCTTCATCCTTAAGGTATTGTAATCTATTCTCTGTATCAATACCTTAGGGACAATTTCTAAATTTGAGTTATGAATATTTCATTTTAATATTGTGCTAAATACCAACACAATTATTATTTATGGTCACTTATGTTCAGTTTACTGTACATGAGAATGAGTTACTTGGGAATTGCCAGAGACTCATGTTCATCAAGCTCATTTTACACTTTCTACCAAATTACCTCAGATCACTCATTGAAAAATATTAAACTACAAAGCAAAGTATGAGCATCTTAAAATGTCTTTAAAAGCAAGTTTTTCTAATACTTATTCATATGCATATATTTCTAACATATGCAGTTTGTAAAACACTAATAAATTTAATATATCATTTGAAATAATTTTAGTTATCATAATGTCACTTAGATACAAGGAGTGAAACTACACCCTAGAAAAAGAAAGTAATCTTCTTTCAACTAACCCCAAAGAAGATTGCCGCACAACCATAATTCCACCTTTAAAAACAAAATTAATAAGAAAGAGCAATCATTGGTACCTATTATTGCTCAACATCAATGGACTCAATTCACCAACAAAAAGACATAGACTTTTGGATTTGCGGCATACAGGAAAGACACCACAGTGACAAAATAGACACTTCCTCAGAGTAAAATACTAGAAAAAATATTCCAAGCAAATGGTCTCATGAAACCTACTGAAGAAACCATTCTAATATTAAATAAAGTTGACATTCAACCAAAAGTTAACAAAAAAGATAAGGCAGGACACTTAATACAAGTCAAGGGAAAAACAGACCAAGATGAACTATCAATCCTGAATATCTATGCTCCAAATGCAAGGGCACCTATATTCATAAAAGAAACCTTTCTAAAGCTCAAATCACAAATTGCACCTCACACAATAATACTGGGTAATTTCAAAAAGCTACTCTTATCAATGGACAGATCATGTAAACAGAAACTAAATAGAGACACAGCGAAACTAAGAGAAGTTGTGAACCAAATGGATTTAACAAGCATCTATAGAACATTTCATCTGATATATATATATATATATATATATATATATATATATATCTTCTTTTCATCACCTCATGCTACTTTCTTCAAAATTGACCATGTAATTGATTACAAAACAGGCCTTATAATATACAAGAAAATAGAAATAATCCCATGGATCATATCAGATCACCACAAACTAAGGCTGGTCTTCAATAACAACTGAAACTGCAGAAAGCAAACATATATAGGAAAATTCAACAACTTGGTCAAATAAGAAAGAAAAAAGTTAAAGACTTTTTAAAATTTAATAATAATACATGGATAAATTACCCAAATTTATGGGACACAATGAAAGCAGTGCTAAGAGGAAAACCTATAGCTCTGAGTGTCTCCAAATAGAAAGGGAGAGAGCATCCATGAACTACTTGACAGCACACCTAAAAGCTCTAAAACAAAAAGAAGCAAATATACCCTAGGTAGTAGATAGCAGAAAATAATGAAACTCAGGGCTGAAATCAAATAAATAGAAACAAAAAGGACTATACAAAGAATCACCAAACCAGGAGCTGGTTCTTTGAGAAAACCAAAAAGATAGATAAATCCTTAGCCAGACTAATCAGAGGGCATAGAGAGAGAATAAAAATTAACAAAATCAGGAATGAAAAGGGAGACATAACAACAGAAACTGAGGAAAATTTAAAAAAATCATCAGATCGAACTACAAAAGCCTGTATTCTACAAAACTGGAAAATCTGGATGAAATGGACACTTTTCTAGAGAGATAAAAAGTACCAAAGTTAAATCAGGATCAGATAAACCATCCAAAGAGTCTCAGAACCCCTAAAAAAATAAAATCAGTCATTAAAATCTCCCAACCAAAAAAGGCCAGGACAACATGGTTTTAGTACAGAATTATATCAGGTCATCAAAAAAGACCTAATAAGAATATTCTTCAAACTATTACACAAAATTGAAACAGAACGAACACTATCCAATTCATTCTTTGAAGTCACAATTACATTTATCCCTAAACTACACAAAGACCCAAAAAAATGAAGAGAACTTTAGACCAATTTCTGTTATGAATATCTATGCCAAACTACTCAGTAAGATTCTGAAACAGAATCTAAGAACACATCAAAATGAATATCCATCATGATCAAGTATGCTTCAACCCAAGATTTAGGGGTGGTTCTATATACTGAAATCCATCAATACAATCCACTATGTAAAGAAACTCAAAGGAAAAAAAATACATGGTTGTCTCATTAGATACCAAGAAAGCATTTGACAAAATTCAACACCTCTTCATGTTAAAAGTCTTGGAATAATCAGAAATCCAAGGCCTATAACTTAATATAGTAAAATCAATATATAGCAAATCAATAGCCAAAATTAAGCTAAACAGGGAGAATATTGAAGCTATTCTACTAAAATAAGGGACTAGGGAAGGCTGCCCACTCTCTCCCTACCTAAGCAATATAGTGCTTGAAATCCAAGCCAGATCAATTAAACAATAAAAGGAAGTCAAAGAGATAAAAATTGGAAAAGAAGTCAAAACATCCATATTTGTAGATGATATGATAGTATAATTAAGTGAACCCAAAAATTCCACCACAGAACGCCTACAGCTGATAAACAACTTTAGCAAGTGGCTAAATATAAAATTAACTCAAACAAATGAGTAGCCTTCTTCTACTCAAAGGATGAACAGGCTGAGAAAGAAATTAGGGAAGCGACACCCTTCACAATTGTCCCAAATAACATAAAATACCTTGGTGTGACTCTAACCAAACAAGTGAAAGATCTGTATGACAAAAACTTCAAGTCTCTGAAAAAAAAATGAAGAAGTTCTCAGAGGATGTTAAGATCTCCCATGCTCATTATATTGGCAGCATTAATATAGTAAAAATGGCCATCTTGCTGAAAGCAATGTACAGATTCAGTGCAATCCCCATCAAAATCCCATGTCAATTCTTTACAGAGTTAGAAAGAGCAATTTGCAAATTCATTTGGAGTAACAGAAAGCGAGAATAGCCCAACTATCTTCAACAATAAAAGAACTTCTAGGGCAATCAAAATCCATAACTTATAGCTCTATTACAGAGAAAAACTGATTTAAAAAAAACTGTATGGTATTGGTACAGAGATACTCAGGTAGATCAATGGAATAGGACTGAAGACCCAGAAATGTTCCCATACAACTATGGTTACTTGATCTTTGACAAAGTACCTAAAATCATCCAATAAAAAGAGACAACATTTTCAACAAATGGTGCTGGTTCTATTGGAGTTCATCATGTTAAAGAATGCAAAGAGAACCATTCTATAGCCCTGTACAAATCTCAAGTCCAAGTGGATCAAGAAGCCCCACAAAAATCCAGATACACTGAAACTAATAGAAAAGAATAGGACCCCCATTGAAGGAATCAGAGAAAGAACTGGAAGAGCTTGAAGGGGCTCGAGACCCCATATGTACAACAATGCCAAGCAACCAGAGCTTCCAGGGACTAAGCCACTACCTAAAGACTATACATGGACTGACCCTGGACTCTGACCTCATAGGTAGCAATGAATATCCTAGTAAGAGCACCAGTGGAAGGGGAAGCCCTGGGTCCTGCTAAGACTGAACCCCCAGTGAACTAGACTGGTGGGGGGAGGGCGGCAATGGGGGGAGGGTTGGGAGGGGAACACCCATAAGGAAGGGGAGGGGGGAGGGGGATGTTTGCCCGGATACCGGGAAAGGGAATAACACTCGAAATGTATATAAGAAATACTCAAGTTAATAAAAAAAAAAAAAAAGAAAGTGGGGAAGAACCTTGAACACATGGGCATAGAGGAAAATTTCCTTAACATACCACCAATGGCTTAAACTCTGAGTTTATGAGTTGAAAAATCAGACCTCATAAAATTGCAACAGTTTTGTAAGGCAAAGACATTGGCAATAGGACTAAATGGCAACCAACAGTTTGGGAAAATATCTTTACCAATCCTACATCAGATAGATGGCTTATATCTAATATATACAAAGAGCTCAAGAAGCTAAACTCCAGAGAAACAAATACCCATATTAAAAAATAGGGTACAGGGTTAAATCAAGAATTCTCAACTGAGGAATATCAACTGATTGAGAAGCACCTAAAGAAATGTTCAACATCCATAGTCATCAGGAAAATGCAAATCAAAACAACTAGGAGAATCCTGATCACACCAGTCTGAATGGCAAGATCAAAGACTCAGGTGACAACAGATGCTGGCAAGGATGTGGAGAAAGAGGAACACTCCTCCATTGTTGGTGGGATTGCAAGCTGGTACAACCACTCTGAAAATCAGTCTGGTACTTCCTCAGAAAATTGGACATAGTACTGCCTAAAGACCTAGATATACCTCTCCTGGGCTTATACCTGAAAGATGCTCTAATATATAACAAGAACACATCCCCTACTATGTTCACAGGAGTGGAGCCTTATTTATAGTAGCCAGAAGCTGGAAAATGCCCAGATGTCCTTCAACGGAGGAATGGATACAGAAAATGTGGTACATTTACACAATTGAGTACTACTTAGCTATTAAAAGCAATAACTTCATGAAATCCTTAGGCAAATGAATGGAACTAGGAAATAATCATGCTGAATGATGTAACCCAGTCAAAAAAGAACATACATGGTATGCACTCACTCATAAACAGATGTTAGCTCAAAAGCTTGGAATACCCAAGATCCAATTCACAAATCACATGAAACTCAAGAAGGAAAACCAACATTTGGATGCTTCCGACCTTTTTAGAAGGAGGAACAAAAATATTAACAGGAGGAAATATGGAGAGAACATGTGGAGCAGAGTCTGAAGGAAAGACCATCCAGAGAGTACCTTATCTGGGGGAATCCATTCCAATTATAGTCAGCAAACCCAGACAATATTGTGGATACCAAAATTGCATGCTGACAGAAACCTGATACAGCTGTCTCCTGAGAGGCTGTACCAGAGCTTGACAAATACTAGGGCAGATACTTACAGCCAACCATTGTACTGAGAACAGGGTCTCCAATGGTGGAATTAGAGAAATTACTGAAGTAGGTGAAGGGATTTTCAGTCCCATAGGAAGAGCAACAATATCAACCAAACAGTCCCCACAGAGCTCCCAGGGACTAAACCACTATCCGAAGAGAACACAGGGATGGACCTATGGCTCTGTGTGTATCAGAGGATAGCCTTGTCAGGCATCAATGGGAGGAAAGGTCTTGGTCCTGTTAAGGCTTGATGAGCCAGTGTAGGGGAATTTCAGGGAGGTGAGGGGGGAGGGAGTAGGTGGTTGAGTGAGGGAGCACCCTCAGAGAAGAAGGGTAGGGCGTAGAATAGCAGGTTTCTGGAGCAGAAACAAGGAAAGGGATAACATTAAAAATGTAAATAAATAAAATACAATAAAAGGATGCTAATTTTAATAATTTTTCTTAATTGTACTTTGTTATTCTATGAAAATATATTATATGACAATGGTAAAAATATAATATTCTCATTAAAGTGATTCTTTGAAACATGGATACACAGATAAACAAAATGAAATACTGTAAATCCTTGCATAATTTTCTTACCAAAATTTACCTTCTGACTCATGATAAGCTTCTACCTTTTGATACATTCAATAGCAAAATATTCTGTCAGGTTTGGTTACTAGTGTTATCATTTTCTTAATTATTTTAGTATAAATATGAAATTTGAGCATATTTGAGATTTTCAAATGGTTATGGAGTTTTAGAAATAGCTGTTGCTTAATAATAATAGGAATTACTTTTTACTTTATATACACTACAATACCAAATATTTTCCCCTTTTATCAGTTTGGGTTCTTATGGATTTATCACTATTCCCATATTATTGATAGTTGTATTAGAATATCACAATGCCCCAGCAATTATTAGTGTCTGTTGTAAACTTAAATGGATTTAGAATAGTATAGGTGACTGAAACATACTTCTGGTTATTTCTGTGAAAACATCAAGAGGATTAGATAAGGAGAAAAGATATACAGAAATATGTGTGGCACTAGGTCATGGACTGGCAACTTGCAGAAGAACAAAGGAAGCAAAAATGCAGCAACATCTCTCTGATTAATGTCATGATTTCGATTGGGGTCTGACGTGCATTCTTGTCAGGGTACACTGAATCATCTCAAACCTTGAATATGAATAAATCTTTCCTCATTTAATATGTCTATGTCGGGTAATTGGTCACAGTGATAGAAAATAAAACCTTTTTATTTTACTTTGTTAACAAGTTATAAGAAGTCAAAGGGTAAATCTTCATTATGTCCTTTTATGAATCATGAGATTATGAAGTAAATTTGGAGCAGGGAGAAACAGGCAATTGCCAGAAACCATTTACATTTGTCTTTAGTAAGTAGAAAACAGTGATATTTTGGCCCTACAGAAAGAGACTTTACTGAACTAAGTAGAAGTTAAATAATGAGAGTAGTATTTAAGCAAGTTTGTAATTTTAAATTATCTAATCATAGATTTATGTCTGTGTTGCAATCATCTTCTTCAGGACAAATATAGGCAAAAATAAATAAAATGGTCTTATTTTTAATTATTTACAATAAATTTTATTTGTCAAAGTATTTATGGTATAGCTTTCCTCAATAATATGCAAAACCATCAGTAAATAAAAGATCTCTTCACATTTGGCTTCATCACTTAGGTCAAAGTTTGCCTGATATAAACTACCTAAAGGTTGCTGGTGAAAACCATTCCATTTACTTTCATATTCTGTACAAACTTATTATTTATTTAGTGACTTAAATCTCTCCAGCGTACTTATACACACTCATTTACGTGAATGATAATTTTTTATTATTCTAATAGTACTCAATTTCAGTCATCAGTTTCTTGTGCTTTTTAGTTCCTTATATGTATTAAAATTCTTTCTTGATATAACATATTGTTGATGATTTAAATGAATTATCTTACAAAGCTTTCCAACTATACTTAGTATATGAGATTATATCGTATACACATAAAAATAGCAAATGATTAATGCCATACCATAATAAATCTGTGGTCAAAATTATGTGTGCAAGTTGCATTACAGGATAAATATGCTCAGTTGTATCTTTTCTCACTTGCAGTCGGGAGGATATATTTTGATTATGTTTGGTTTAAAGATATACTTTATCTGTTCAAAATATGCATACAGAAATGGCATAAATATGTAGTAAATGCTCATCACTGACATTCCTCATGGAAGTCTAATAGTTGCCTGCAGGATCAAGTTTACCTGCCATATAATGGATAGTAACTGACTCCGGGTCCCCAAATTAGAAAATTTAACAAATTTAATGTCCCAGTTTTTCGATTAATTCAAATCAATATGATTAAATATTAACAAAATAATGAGTAACCTAAAGTCTCATGACTGAAAAAGAAGAACTTGTATCATATCTGACCTTTGGTTGTCTACAAGTGCAACAAAAGCTAGCATAAGTTACAAGCACAATAATATTGACTTTAATTGATTAAACCACCTGTATATGTTTACTTTCATGGCACATAAGCATGTTTGTATAGTAAATAGATGTACAAGGCATTTCAGGAGTGTCTTCTCTTTTGTTTCCCTTTAACTGTTTCAATATGGATTTTATAGTTTTACCTATTTAATCCATATATAGGAAAGGGTTGCCAAGGACAGATAATATCTAGTATTATTCTATTCAACTAGAAAATCTTTTCTCAATGTGACCATGGAAAACTTGTAGTGTATGGTCACTTGACCACACATAGCTGTATTACAGGCTAATAAGTTAAGTAATTCATTAACCTCACAGTATTAGCTGAATTATAACTCTTTGCTTTGTGCTCTATTACACAATTCCATAGAAAATATAGTGACTGATAGCAAATAAGGAAGTCATGATTATAAATATAAGAGAGAAAATAAGTGATTATTTGTAATGTTTGTCTTCTTTATTGTGCCCTCCAATCCTTGTTTTCCCACTCACTTACATCATGAAAGTGAAGATATACACCTGCATGATACTATACATTTAGAACATGGGTTTTACTTTCTTACAGAAACGTTCTGCATTAATAATAAGACTTTACCAACAGATGATACACAATTGCTATGGGTAAGTATTAAAGTTAATTGAAGCAAAGAAAGAACAGTATCAAGGTGAAGCAATCTTCACACGAGGTTCATATTTTGTGGGCAGTCATCCTAACAACACGGCTAAAAAGAATAAAATTTGATATGTCAGATTTAATGATACTGAAAGTAGAGAACTCATATTAAGATGCAAGCCAGGTACATAGTCTGAGAGGGTTTATGAGGCCTACATTTTATTACTCACATTCTCCTACAGGATTGGATGTTATATATTACACTGTAATCTTCAGTGTTCAAGGCAAGGTTGTGACACTTTTATGAAAGCCTTGTGATGCAAAAGAATTTAATCTTCATAAGGTAAGTTTCTATAAATGTCACTTTCGTGCCTTTAGAGATTATGTAAAATAGAACTTTCTAGTAATTAGTGGAACCTAAAATACAATTATATACCTAGTTTTGCATATGGATTTAGCTTTCTCTTTTGTATATCACAATTCTGTTTTGAAAATACAAAGGTAGTACAGTGTGATTCCTTTAACCAAAAAGAGTAAGTAGTTAATATAAAATTCCATAGAATTTTTGGTTTGCTTTTGGACTTCATTGCTAGATTATCTCAGTTCTACATTATTTAAGTTATAAGTCAAGAAATATCTTTGATTTTAGTATATCAGAACCTCTATTAGCTTAAATCATTTTATCACATTGGAATAATTAAAACTAAACATATGATTGCAAGTAATTCATGCACCTTGGTAACTAAACATATTATGGTCTTTTTATTAGTTTGATTTCAATTACCAATGCTATACTGTTTAAAAAGACAGAGAAATGTTAAGTTTTCCTTACATAAAACCTGGGAACATGGCTGGAGAGATGACTCAGCGGTTAAGAGCACTGGCTGCTCTTACAGAGAAACTGAGTTCAATTCCCAGCAACCCCATGTTGGTATATAATCATCTGTAATCAAATCTGAAGCCCTTTTCTGTTGTCTCAGTGACAACATATTCATATACATAAAATAAAATAAATATTCGATAAAACAGTTGGAGGTTGAAAAGTAGTGAATAGATTCCATCAGTGTATCAGTGTATGTTGCTATGTTCCTTCTTTTGTCTCTAATTTTCATGAATTGGCTCTTTTTCTACACACTTTAATTAATTTCTATATAAATTTTGTCAATCTTATTGATTATCTCAAGGAACAAATTCTTTGTTTCATTAATTTTTTGTATTTTTATTGTTTGTTTCTAATTTATTGATTTCAGCCCTGAGTTTATTTCAGGCAGAATGCATCTTTTAGATACTATTTTTTATTTTTTTTAGAACTTTTAGAAGTGCTGTTGTTACTAGTAAAGAGTTCTCCACATTTTTTGTTTGTTTTTTTAAATATAGGCATGCAATGCTTTGAAATTGCCTACAAAGGCCACCTATGTTGGGTCCCTTAAATTTACTTATGCTGTGTTTTCATTTAGAATCAATTCTAGGAAGTCCTTAATTTTTCTCTTAATTTTTGTCTTGACCCATTTTTCATTTAGTGGTACGTCATTCTGTTTCCATTAGTTTGTAAATTTTCTATTATTGCTGATATCCATCTTTAATTGGTAGTCATGAAGGATGCAGTGCATCATTTCATTTTTATTTTAGCTATTTATCTAAGTATGTGATCAATATTTGAGAAAGTCCCATTTGTTGCTAAGAACAATGTATATTCTTTTGTGTTTTAGGTAAAATGTCCTACAAAATCCGTTAGGTCCATTTAGTTTATGATGTTAGTTTTTCATCTATAAGTTTTAATCTGGTAAGTTCCATGATTTTTTTTTTTGTTTGTTTAGTTTATGGTTGGATGAACTGTCTCTTAGCCAGAGTGAGGTATTGAAGTTTCCGGTTATCAGTGTTTCTTAGGGATTTACTGTTGGGAACAGACACTATGACTAAGGTACTTCTTATAAAGATACCATTTAATTGTGGCTGGCTTAGAAGTTCAGAGATTCAATCCAATGTCACTGAGGTGAGAACATGGCAATGTCCAGGAAGACATGATGCAGGAGGAGCTGAGAGAGCTACATCTTCATCTGGAGGCTGCTAGAAGACAGGCTTTCAGGTAATTAAGACAAGGGTCTTTTGTTTTGTTTTGTTTTATTTTAATATTTATTTATTTATTATAATTTACATTTTAAATGTTATTCCCTTTCTCGGTTTCTCGGATATAAGCCCCTATCACATCGCCCTCCCCTTCTTCTATAAGGATGTTCCCCTCTCCCTCCCTCCCCCTACCCCCTCCCACATTCCTCTACACTGGGAGGCCAACCTTGGCAGGAACAAGGGCTTCTCCTTCCATTGGTGCCCATCAAGGACATCCTCTGCTATATATGCAGTTGGAGCCATGGGACAGGAGCTAAAGCCCACTCCCACAATGTTGCATTTCCTCCAAGAAGGCCACACCTATTGCAACATGTTCCTACCTCCTAATAGTACCACTCCCTTGGCCAAGCATACACAAACCACCACACAGTAGGTGAGGGTCAATATGTAATTTAAGCTGTAAACTTGATTGCTCTTGTGTTTGAGGCATAAATGCTAAAAATTGAAATGTAGTCTTAATTGATTTTTCCTTTGATGGATATGTAGTATGATCCTGTATGTCTTCTGATAGGAAAGATTTGGCTTGAATACTAATTTGTCAGATAATGCAAAGGCTACTCCAGCTTGTTTCTTTTTTTTTCCCACCTTTATTAAATTGGGTATTTCTTATTTACATTTCAAATGTTACTCCCTTTCCTGGTTTCCAGGCCAACATCCGCCTAACCCTTCCTCCCCCTTCTATATAGGTGTTCCCCTCCCCATCCTCCCCCCATTACCACCCTCCCCACAAGAATCTCATTCACTGGGGATCCAGCCTTGGCAGGACCAAGGGCTTCCCTTTCCACGGGTGCCCTTACTAGGCTATTCATTGCTACCTATGTAGTTGGAGCCCAGGGTCAGTCCATGTATAGTCTTTGGGTAGTGGCTTCGTCCCTCAAAGCTCTGGTTGCTTGGCATTGTTGTTCATATGGGGTCTCAAGCCCCTTTAAACTCTTTCAGTCCTTTCTCTGATTCTTTCAAAGGCGGTCTCATTCTCAGTTCAGTGGTTTACTGCTGGCATTCGCCTATGTATTTGCTGTATTCTGGCTATGTCTCTCAGGAGAGATCTACATTCGGTTCCTGTCGGCCTGTACTACTTTGCTTCATCCATCTTATCTAGTTTGGTGGCTGTATATGTATGGGCCACATGTGGGGCAGGCTCTGAATGCGCGTTCCTTCAGTCTCTGTTTTTTTTTTTTTTTTTTTTCTTTTTTCATGGTTCCACGTGGAGAGGTTTAATGAAAGAAGAGTAGATGAGAGGAAAGGATGGCCATGAGCACGTTGAGGGAAGTGGGGAGGGGGTACACAGAAGGGACAGGGAAGGGGGCAAGACTAGGGAAGAACAAAGAGTAAGCAAGAGGGCTCAGCCTCTTTTCTAAACTTTGCCTCCCTATCCCCTCCTAAGAGTATTCTTGTTCCCCTTTAAAGAAGGAGTAAAGCATCCGCATTTTGGTCATCCTTCTTGAGTTTCATGTGTTCTGTGCATCTAGGGTAATTCGAGCATTTGGGCTAATATCCACTTATCAATGAGTGCATACCATGTGTGTTTTTCTGTGATTGGGTTACCTCACTCAGGATGATATTTTCCAGTTCCATCTATTTGCCTATGAATTTCATAAAGTCATTGTTTTTGATAGCTGAGTAGTATTACATTGTGTAGATATACCACATTTTCTGTATCCTTTCCGCTGTTGAAGGGCATCTGGGTTCTTTCCAGCTTCTGGCTATTATAAATAAGGCTGCTATGAACATAGTGGGGCATGTGTCTTTGTTATATGTTGGAGCATCTTTTGGGTATATGCCCAAGACAGGTATAGCTGGGTCCTCTGGTAATGCAAAATTCAATTTTCTGAGGAACCTCCAGACTGATTTCCAGAATGGTTGTACCAGTCTGCAATCCCACCAACAATGGAGGAGTGTTCCTCTTTCTCCACATCCTCGACAGCATCTGCTGTCACCTGAGCTTTTGATCTTAGCCATTGTCAGTGGTGTGAGGTGGAATCTCAGGCTTATTTTGATTTGCATTTCCCTTATGACTAAAGATATTGAACATTTCTTTGGGTGCTTCTCAGCCATTTGATATTCCTTAGCTGTGAATTCTTTGTATAGCTCTGAACCCCATTTTTTAATAGGGTTATTTGTCTCACAGCAGTCTAACTTTATGAGTTCTTTGTATATTTTGGACATAAGCCCTCTATCAATTATAAGATTGGTAAAGACCTTTTCTTAATCTGTTGGTTGCCGTTTTGTCCTAACAACAGTTTCCTTTGCTTTACAGAAGCTTTGTAGTTTTATAAAACCCCATTTGTCCATTCTTGATCCTTTAACCCTTGGTTAAAATATCATTTGATATTAAGGCGTGTTTCACAGATGTAGCAGATAGATTGATCCTGCATTCAAACACATTCTGTTGCTTTCTGTCATTTTTAATATGGGAATTGACCCTATTGAAATTGATAATTGTCATCTGGCAGTGCTCATTGATTCCTGTTCTGTTGTCATTATATGAGGTATCTCCCCTTTGACGTGGTGGCCTTGTATTAGCACTGTTTGAAGGTTTATATGAAAACCTAATCGAGCTGAAGTTTTATTAAACATATAAATATATGAAAATGATCTAAATGAAATCACAAAGCAATCATTGAGATGGAGACTGATCTAGAGATCTCTCACCAAATGAATATTCTAATATCGGAAACGGGTTACATCTAATTGAATTGTGGGTTAAATGAAAAAAACCATGGGAACTTCTAAACAACCAGGCTAATGCCAAGGTTATCAAATGTTCCCCATAAACTGATGATAAAGTCCAATTGCTGAACACAATGCCTATACAACCTACTGAACACAGAGAAGTCAAGTCGATGCCTATCTAGAGCTTTCACCCCTAAAAATTAGTGTGCAAGGCAATGAAAAGTACTCTATAGTCTACCAAAAAAAAAAAAAAAAGGTAAAAACTAACCCAGCTGCAAAATCTTCAACCTACTATGGTGGTACAATAGTGACACAAACCTTTCAGGCATAACCAACCAATATCTGATTTTATTTAAGGCCCACCATGAGATGGAACCCTTACTCAATTCTTTTTTTTTTTTTTTTGTGGTTCTTTTTTTCGGAGCTGGGGACAGAACCCAGGGCCTTGTGCTTCCTAGGCAAGCGCTCTACCACTGAGCTAAATCCCCAGCCCCACTCAATTCTTATTGGGTGGCCAAGAACATAACACTAGACAAACTGTGGAAATAAAGGAAAATAAAATACTACTGTTCACATAAATCAATGCACTAATACAATATTCGAATGAAATTTTGTTATCAATTCATTATTCAGTCACCATTAAAGAAGATTCCTTCTTGCAATGAGTGGGAATAAATTCAGAGACAAACAAGTTTGCAATATTTAGAGAAAGAGACCTCAAAACACTCAGTCCTAAGGAGATAGATATACCCACCAAATCTGTACCTTCAGGGTTCAAAGAACTCCAAGAAAAGTATGCCGTATGAATAAAAGGGCCAGAGGGGTTGGAGGATACCACAGAAACAAGGCTTTCATACACAAAATGACAAACACATATGCAAACTCACAAATACTATGGGAATATGCATAGGGCCTTTATAGGTATGCACCAGATGGGGATTCCTAGAGTTTAAAATAGTAGACACATACTCATATCTCTAAACCCAGAAGCTATTTCCAATTGAAAACCACTTGTGAATGAAAAAATTATTACTTTTCTCCTAGCAAGTCTGACCATGGAACTACACCACTCCAAGGGTAAACCCTATGCCCAACAGTGTATGGCCAACACAAAACAAATTCCATGGTCTTGTTCTTTATCCCATCGTGTTTTATTGAGCATTTCTTTTTTTAATATTTACAGGTTCTTTGCATACATGTTAAGGCTTTCTTTTTGTTGTTTTTATATAATTTCTGTGAGTATGAACATGTCTATCTCAGCATCTATATGTATATCTTGTGTTTTTTCTTTGTTCTATTTGTTTTACTTTAATCTATTTGGTTTCGCTTTATCTTATTACCTCTTATTTTATTATTATTTAGATGTCTGTTTATTTTCAAAAGAGAGGTAGAAATGTGTACCTCCTGATGGGAGGGAAGATGGGAAGGAACTGGGAGGAATAGTGTGTGGGGGATCCTTAATCAAAATATACTGTATGAAATAAAACAATTTTCAATAAACAAATAATAATGAAAAACACAGTAAATTTATTTGCATTTTATGCCTACATTGAATTCAAGAAAGTTATGAGTAATGGTGACTTAGCATATTTCTTACTGCAATTTAGAAAGTCAGGAAGCAGTACATGTGAAGATAGCAGCAAAACTCTTTCTATGTGCAAAATAGTTTAATAAATTAAGTATATTGCTTTTTTAGATCAATCCAGAATATACTGGCCAAACATCAAAAACCTGATTTTCTTTAACGTATGAAATAAAAGAGTAAATTAATCCTTGATATATTGTAACAGCTAATTTTTGTTGCCAACTTGAATACATCTGCAACAGGATAAAATAAGTCTCTGGGCTTTTGAAGTTTTTGATCATATGAAAACTGAAACAGGCTATATATTTATTTGTCAGTGTTCTTTAAAGACGGAGATCTGCTAGGATAAAACATTCCTAATCTGGTGGTGAGTTTAGAAGATAACTGGAGAGTTGATTTTCAGTCAGTGTTGGAAATCTGAAGAAGATGATTCCAATACTGCAATGAGAGAATGGATGGACTCCCCAGTGAGTGAGGGCAAGCAAGCAAAAAGTAGTTTTCTTTCCCACATCACTTTATCCAGTCATCTACCAGAACCTTCTGCCTATTTTTCTAACTAATGTTCTCATTTCCCATAACTGATAGAGAAAATCTCACAGATGATAGGCTAATTGTGTTTTTGCGGATTCTGGATGTATGCAAGTTGGTTACAGAAATTAGCTGTCACAATACATCAAGGACTAATTGACCATTGTTTTACCCACTATAAAAATATAAATAGACATAATTGGCACTAAGATTTGGTGATATGATCTGTCATTAAACACAAGTATTTAATGTGTTACCATAAAATTGTTAAAGAAAGACAGGCCTTCAGGGCTAGTTGGACACAGACTTTGGTTTTTTTGTTTTTTTTTTTGTTTGTTTTGTTTGTTTTGTTTTATTTTTTTCCCTTAAGAGATAATCCAGTTGGCAAGGTTAATAAACTGACTGAGGACCCACCCCTCAGGAAGATAAAAAATGAGAGTAATAATTAGTCATTTAATGAAATGATTCAATTTTTCTTCCCAGAATTTCTGTCCCCCTAGAACAGTCAATTTCAGGTTTGTAAGTCTGCCTATTTTCCTGTATTAGTCAAAAGGATGTAAATTTTCCTTTTTCTGCTTTCTAGATTTTCCTAAAGATGCTTATCCTACCACATTGAACTTCCTTTTTAAAAAGCTTCCTTCTCTATTATGTAGAATCTTGCTCAGCATGTGGCTGGAATCTGGGCCAACTTAACTCAATTAGCATGACTCTCATTCCCATTTCTTCTCTATTCTTCACTTTGGGTAGCTACTGGGATTTACAAATTACCCAGCATAAATTTTTACAATGAAACCACATTAAATTTGTCCTTGAGTGTTCATTTGAGTAAGTTCTTAAGTTATCTTACAGGTGAGTCTAAGAACCCTAAAGAGGGAGTTCCAATGTCTCTACTATTAAAACAAAGGGGAGAATTACTGATTAAGATTCTTTTTAACTCTAAACAACTTAATAGAAATATTAAAATAATACTGTCAGAAAATAAAAGGTTAGACAGCTTTATATGAATTAAATAATGATCTAGTAAATATCAAAGCACAATTGCTATAAATTTATTGTTGTTACCTATTTTTCCATTTAATAGGAGAAGCCCTCAGTGAAACACCAACATGTTTCATATATTTAACTAACATTCTCCAAAATTGTATGACTTTTGACGTTTGATGAAATGTTATACCTGTGAAAGATAAAGTTTTAGAAGAGATTAGAAAAACATTACTTAATACCATTTAATAGAGATAGAAAAAAAGTAGTATGACTTTTTTAAATAGTGAAATATAAAATTTCTACTGTTCATATATAATCATGAGTGAAAAAGAGAAAATCATATTTTGAAAAAAGTTAAACAGTTATGTCAAAAAATGCCAAGGTGAGAGATAAAGTAAAAATTAATGTTCAATTATTGCTTTTACTACTTCAATTTATAGTTACTGAGGAAAGGTACTAATAATTAGGTTTATGAAATGTGGCAGCACAGTAGTCTATGACAACAATTAGTAAAAAGTAATTTGAATATTTTTGATGCATTCATATCTGTAAAATCTAATAACTTGCTTCCTATGGTGCAGAAAGTGAGTGAGGTCATTGTAGGGTAACTATTTGCTCGTTCTAAGAACTTGTAAATGAATTTTAAAAATTAATGAATATTAAAAGAAGTACATTGAGAAAGGTCAAAGTCTAGGAATTACATATTTCTAAGTTTAACTGCTGTGACTTAGAAAATTATAATTAATTTTTAAACCTTAAGAAAACTATGAATTTTCCAGAAAATAATTATATATTAAAATTGTTTTACATAGTGAGCTATGAGCAAAAGTTTATAATTAAGGTAAATGTGGTCCTCTCAGCAAGTCAAAACTGTGAAACATACATCCCTTTGATAATTAATGATGCTAATCATATGATCTCATTGACATATAATTGACTAGACCAGCTCACTAGGTTTCCTAGAGTGAACAAATACTTTGAAAGTTTTTCTGAATTATATATACTCCCTGACATATACAACAATCCAAATTCTAGTACGAATATTAACTGTCATCACTGCTGAACTGTGTTTCAGCTTACTGGATTTGAAGCATCATCAGGCAATGTACCCACACCATTAAGCCCAAATCCATTTGAGAAGAAATTTATATATTCTTCAGCTTACTTTAATTACATATTGTTTGTTTATACAATAAATCTTGTTGCCTGTTGCTAACATCAAGTGAATGGTCTGCCTTAGTTTTTTAAACAAAATGCCTTTTTGTTATTCAACTTGACAAAAGCAAGAGTTGTCTGAAAGAACTGCTACTGAGAAAATGCGTTCATAAGATTGGCCTATAGGCAAGCCTGTAGGACATTTTCTTAATTAGTGATTGATGTTGAAAGGCCTGTCTCATGATAGTGGTGCCATACTTGAGTAGTTGTTCCTGAGATATGTAAAAAAATCAGGGTGAGGAGCAAATAAGTAAGCAGACCTCCTCTATGTCCTTTGCATCAGCTTTTGCCTCCAAGTTTCTACCTTGAGTTCTTGGCTTGACTTCCATTAGTTATAAAATGTGATATGGAATCATATGATGAAATAAACCCTTTTCTTCTGAAGTTTTTTTTTTTTTTTTACAGTGTTTCATCACAGCAGTAGAAGTCTTAAGTAAGACAATCGTCCTGTCTCCATAGCCTGAGCTGTGCTCAGAGGACTTTGAAACAAGAACAGAATATGTATCAGGAAGGGAAGATGGGGAGGGGAACACCCATAGAGAAGGGGAGGGGGGTTAGGGGGATGTTGTCCCAGAAACCTGGAAAGGGAATAACAGTCAAAATGTAAATAAGAAATACCCAAGTTAATAAAGATGAAAAAAATAAAGAAAAAAAAGAAATCCTTAAATAGAAATATTACAAATAACACAGGGTCACTACCTCCCCAATACACAATTCTAAGAAAAGAATAGTACTTAAAAAATGAACAAAATTTCCAATTAAGGTTATATAGTTATAAGTATATTCAGTGTTCTTTTTATCATCTGCCTATTTCACCCATTACTATCTTTCATATCTGAAATTCTACACACAGACCTTGTCTTTACAATTTAATAATGGTCTGGGACTGTTCTAAAGATACTTCTTTCATTCTGTGTGCTATAGTCTGAATATTTATGTACTCCAAAGTTTGTATGCAAAAATTGTAGTCATAGCTAATGGGTTTGAAAACACGGGTCTTTGGAAGTTGGTTACTTCTTGAGGATAGTAGAGCCCTTTACTTAGAACACAGGATTTTTGAAAATAAAAATCCTACAAATTTTGTTAATCTCATTTGTCTTATGAAAAGTAGGTGAAAATGGATAATTAGGAATCCATTCTTTATTAGACAGCCAGTGTACTTTTACTTTAGTCTTTGAATTTCTAGTCTATAATTCATAAGATATTAAAACAAAAAAGTACCAAGAAATAAGAGTGCTGATTTTAACTAATACTGAAAATGATAGCCTGGCTTTGGAATAATGTTGTGTGCAATGGCCAGAGTTCTTCAGATGCTCATTTTAGAAACTCTACCCACATTACCATAACAGACTTTAAAATGTCATTCTGGACAAGTTACAGAAGAAAATCACAGCTATGGACAACATTTACAATGTCTTTCAGAACATCTATGTGGTAGTCAAACAGAGTGATTAAAGATTGGTGGTTATAAACCATCCTGTTGCACTCTTTTATGGAAACAAGAAACATGATACTTGGTCAAAGAAAAATAGATTTTTCTTACTTGATTGAGGTTACAGTGATATAATGTTTTCTGGAAGATGTACCTTATGAACAATGAAATTGGATTTGGCTGAAGAAACATTTATGTATCAAATATGTGGATTCTCTGTTGACTGCTCTGAGTAAAGTATAAGAGGAGTTATTGAAATGTAAACTGTCATTCAGGTAGAAACAGGATAGAAATATGTGAAAATTTTCCATCTCTTCACAAAAAAATATGTTTTCAGACAAGAGCATGTGTGTGTGACCAAATGCCTATGTGATAAGCAGATTAATCTGTCATCAAATAAAACTTATGATGGACAAGTAAAGTAATGGTAGAATGATTTTAGAGGTAACTCAGAAATAATTAACACTATCACTACCATCATCAGTCCAGACATTTCTTATAAACATAAGGCAACTTCAGTACCCCTTAAAGCAATATCTGTATGAGCTGTGTAGGTGAGATGAAGTATGAAACCATAGACCAATTAAGTCACTAACATTTGAGGTAAGCCTGGGGCAACTATGAGGATGCAACTCAAAACAATGCCAGGGGTAAGATAGCTGCCCAAGTCTACCTCATCTATAAAACTAGTGAACTCTATGGGGATGATATTATTTCCCTATTTTGCCTGGAATGTAGGAGTCTGCCCTTATCTCCAGTCCAGAAATTAGAAGCATAATATCAGTTTCCTTTGCTTGATTATGACCATATTGGGAACTGCTACTCATTTATTCATTCTTATTATTCTCCTCTTGAATGTGTGTAATTCGTACCCATAAGTGTCTATACAAGATAAGTCTTAAGATTCCAGAGTTGAAGTTGGGAAAAGTCAAAATTTGGGACACTAGTGGAATGAAAGAAGCACAATTTATATTTGAGAAATACAAATATGTTTATACACAAAAGAGAAGATACTGGCAGCAGCTCTCTGCCCCCAGACCCTGTGAGAGAGAGACCAAACCGCCTGGTCAGGTGGGCACTCCTGAGGCTGCAGAGCGGAAGAGACCACCAACACTGCTCACCCCTGCCCACATCCCTGGCCCAAGAGGAAACTGAATAAGGCCTCTGGGCTCCCGTGGCGGAGGGCCCAGGAGCGGCAGGACCCCTGCCTGAGACACCACCAGAACCTGAAGGAAACAGACCGGATAAACAGTTCTCTGCACCCAAATCCCGTGGGAGGGAGAGCTAAACCTTCAGAGAGGCAGACAAGCCTGGGAAACCAGAAGAGACTGCTCTCTGCACACACATCTCGGACGCCAGAGGAAAAAGCCAAAGACCATCTGGAACCCTGGTGCACTGAAGCTCCCGGAAGGGACGGCACAGGTCTTCCTGGTTGCTGACGCTGCAGAGAGCCCGTGGGCAGCACCCCACGAGCGAACTTGAGCACCGGGACCACAGGTAAGACCAAATTTTCTGCTGCAAGAAAGCTGCCTGGTGAACTCAAGACACAGGCCCACAGGAACAGCTGAAGACCTGTAGAGAGGAAAAACTACACGCCGGAAAGCAGAACACTCTGTCCCCATAACTGACTAAAAGAGAGGAAAACAGGTCTACAGCACTCCTGACACACAGGCTTATAGGACAGTCTAGCCACTGTCAGAAATAGCAGAACAAAGTAACACTAGAGATAATCTGATGGCGAGAGGCAAGCGCAGGAACCCAAGCAACAGAAACCAAGACTACATGGCACCATCGGAGCCCAATTCTCCCATCAAAACAAACATGGAATATCCAAACACACCAGAAAAGCAAGATCTAGTTTCAAAATCATTTTTGATCATGATGCTGGAGGATTTCAAGAAAGACGTGAAGAACTCCCTTAGAGAACAAGTAGAAGCCTACAGAGAGGAATCGCAAAAATGCCTGAAAGAATCGCAAAAATCCCTGAAAGAATTCCAGGAAAACATAAATAAACAAGTAGAAGCCCATAGAGAGGAGACAAAAAATCCCTGAAAGAATTCCAGGAAAACATAAATAAACAAGTAGAAGCCCATAGAGAGGAGACACAAAAATCCCTGAAAGAATTCCAGGAAAACACAATCAAACAGTTGAAGGAATTGAGGATGGAAATAGAAGCAATCAAGAAAGAACACAGGGAAACAGCCCTGGATATAGAAAACCAAAAGAAGAGACAAGGAGCTGTAGATACAAGCTTCACCAACAGAATACAAGAGATGGAAGAGAGAATCTCGGGAGCAGAAGATTCCATAGAGATCATTGACTCAACTGTCAAGGATAATGTAAAGCGGAAAAAGCTACTGGTCCAAAACATACAGGAAATCCAGGACTCAATGAGAAGATCAAACCTAAGGATAATAGGTATAGAAGAGAGTGAAGACTCCCAGCTCAAAGGACCAGTAAATATCTTCAACAAAATCATAGAAGAAAACTTCCCTAACCTAAAAAAAGAGATACCCATAGACATACAAGAAGCCTACAGAACTCCAAATAGATTGGACCAGAAAAGAAACACCTCCCGTCACATAATTGTCAAAACACCAAACGCACAAAATAAAGAAAGAATATTAAAAGCAGTAAGGGAAAAAGGTCAAGTAACATATAAAGGGAGACCTATCAGAATCACACCAGACTTCTCGCCAGAAACTATGAAGGCCAGAAGATCCTGGACTGATGTCATACAGACCCTAAGAGAACACAAATGCCAGCCCAGGTTACTGTATCCAGCAAAACTCTCAATTAACATTGATGGAGAAACCAAGATATTCCATGACAAAACCAAATTTACACAATATCTTTCTACAAATCCAGCACTACAAAGGATAATAAATGGTAAAGCCCAACATAAGGAGGCAAGCTATACCCTAGAAGAAGCAAGAAACTAATCGTCTTGGCAACAAAACAAAGAGAATGAAAGCACACAAACATAACCTCACATCCAAATATGAATATAACGGGAAGCAATAATCACTATTCCTTAATATCTCTCAATATCAATGGCACCAACTCCCCAGTAAAAAGACATAGATTAACAAACTGGATACGCAACGAGGACCCTGCATTCTGCTGCCTACAGGAAACACACCTCAGAGACAAAGGCAGACACTACCTCAGAGTGAAAGGCTGGAAAACAACTTTCCAAGCAAATGGTCAGAAGAAGCAAGCTGGAGTAGCCATTCTAATATCAAATAAAATCAATTTCCAACTAAAAGACATCAAAAAAGATAAGGAAGGACACTTGATATTCATCAAAGGAAAAATCCACCAAGATGAACTCTCAATCCTAAATATCTATGCCCCAAATACAAGGGCACCTACATACGTAAAAGAAACCTTACTAAAGCTCAAAACACACATTGCACCTCACACATTAATAGTGGGAGATTTCAACACCCCACTCTCATCAATGGACAGATCATGGAAACAGAAATTAAACAGTGATGTCGACAGACTAAGAGAAGTCATGAGCCAAATGGACTTAACGGATATTTATAGAACATTCTATCCTAAAGCAAAAGGATATACCTTCTTCTCAGCTCCTCATGGTACTTTCTCCAAAATTGACCATATAATTGGTCAAAAAACGGGCCTCAACAGATACAGAAAGATAGAAATAATCCCATGCGTGCTATCGGACCACCACGGCCTAAAAGTGGTCTTCAATAACAATAAGGGAAGAATGCCCACATATACGTGGAAATTGAACAATGCTCTACTCAATGATAACCGGGTCAAGGAAGAAATAAAGAAAGAAATTAAAAACTTTTTAGAATTTAATGAAAATGAAGATACAACATACCCAAACTTATGGGACACAATGAAAGCTGTGCTAAGAGGAAAACTCATAGCGCTGAGTGCCTGCAGAAAGAAACAGGAAAGAGCATATGTCAGCAGCTTGACAGCACACCTAAAAGCTCTAGAACAAAAAGAAGCAAATACACCCAGGAGGAGTAGAAGGCAGGAAATAATCAAACTCAGAGCTGAAATCAACCAAGAGAAACAAAAAGGACCATAGAAAGAATCAACAGAACCAAAAGTTGGTTCTTTGAGAAAATCAACATGATAGATAAACCCTTAGCCAGACTAACGAGAGGACACAGAGAGTGCGTCCAAATTAACATAATCAGAAATGAAAAGGGAGACATAACTACAGATTCAGAGGAAATTCAATAAATCATCAGATCTTACTATAAAAACCTATATTCAACAAAACTTGAAAATCTTCAGGAAATGGACAATTTCCTAGACAGATACCAGGTATCGAAGTTAAATCAGGAACAGATAAACTACTTAAACAACCTCATAACTCCTAAGGAAATAGCAGCAGTCATTAAAGGTCTCCCAACCAAAAAGAGCCCAGGTCCAGACGGGTTTAGTGCAGAATTCTATCAAACCTTCATAGAAGACCTCATACCAATATTATCCAAACTATTCCACAAAATTGAAACAGATGGAGCCCTACCGAATTCCTTCTACGAAGCCACAATTACTCTTATACCTAAACCACACAAAGACACAACAAATAAAGAGAACTTCAGACCAATTTCCCTTATGAATATCGACGCAAAAATACTCAACAAAATTCTGGCAAACCGAATGCAAGAGCACATCAAAACAATCATCCACCATGATCAAGTAGGCTTCATCCCAGGCATGCAGGGATGGTTTAATATATGGAAAACCATCAACGTGATCCATTATATAAACAAACTGAAAGAACAGAACCATATGATCATTTCATTAGATGCTGAGAAAGCATTTGACAAAATTCAACACCCCTTCATGATAAAAGTCCTGGAAAGAATAGGAATTCAAGGCCCATACCTAAACATAGTAAAAGCCATATACAGCAAACCAGTTGCTAACATTAAACTAAATGGAGAGAAACTTGAAGCAATCCCACTAAAATCAGGGACTAGACAAGGCTGCCCACTCTCTCCCTACTTATTCAATATAGTTCTTGAAATTCTAGCCAGAGCAATCAGACAACAAAAGGAGATCAAGGGGATACAGATCGGAAAAGAAGAAGTCAAAATATCACTATTTGCAGATGACATGATAGTATATTTAAGTGATCCCAAAAGTTCCACCAGAGAACTACTAAAGCTGATAAACAACTTCAGCAAAGTGGCTGGGTATAAAATTAACTCAAATAAATCAGTTGCCTTCCTCTATACAAAAGAGAAACAAGCCGAGAAAGAAATTAGGGAAACGACACCCTTCATAATAGACCCAAATAATATAAAGTACCTCGGTGTGACTTTAACCAAGCAAGTAAAAGATCTGTACAATAAGAACTTCAAGACACTGAGGAAAGAAATTGAAGAAGACCTCAGAAGATGGAAAGATCTCCCATGCTCATGGATTGGCAGGATTAATATAGTAAAAATGGCCATTTTACCAAAAGCAATCTACAGATTCAGTGCAATCCCCATCAAAATACCAATCCATTTCTTCAAAGAGTTAGACAGAACAATTTGCAAATTCATCTGGAATAACAAAAAACCCAGGATAGCTAAAGCTATCCTCAACAATAAAAGGACTTCAGGGGGAATCACTATCCCTGAACTCAAGCAGTATTACAGAGCAATAGTGACAAAAACTCCATGGTTTTGGTAAAGAGACAGACAGATAGACCAATGGAATAGAATTGAAGACCCAGAAATGAACCCACACACCTATGGTCACTTGATTTTTGACAAAGGAGCCAAAACCATCCAATGGAAAAAAGATAGCATTTTCAGCAAATGGTGCTGGTTCAACTGGAGGGCAACATGTAGAAGAATGCAGATCGATCCATCCTTATCACCCTGTACAAAGCTTATGTCCAAGTGGATCAAGGACCTCCACATCAAACCAGACACACTCAAACTAATAGAAGAAAAACTAGGGAAGCATCTGGAACACATGGGCACTGGAAAAAATTTCCTGAACAAAACACCAATGGCTTATGCTCTAAGATCAAGAATCGACAAATGGGATCTCATAAAACTGCAAAGCTTCTGTAAGGCAAAGGACACGGTGGTTAGGACAAAACGGCAACCAACAGATTGGGAAAAGATCTTTACCAATCCTACAACAGATAGAGGCCTTATATCCAAAATATACAAAGAACTCAAGAAGTTAGACCGCAGGGAAACAAATAACCCTATTAAAAAATGGGGTTCAGAGCTAAACAAAGAATTCACAGCTGAGGAATGCCGAATGGCTGAGAAACACCTAAAGAAATGTTCAACATCTTTAGTCATAAGGGAAATGCAAATCAAAACAACCCTGAGATTTCACCTCACACCAGTGAGAATGGCTAAGATCAAAAACTCAGGTGACAGCAGATGCTGGCAAGGATGTGGAGAAAGAGGAACACTCCTCCATTGTTGGTGGGATTGCAGACTGGTAAAACCATTCTGGAAATCAGTCTGGAGGTTCCTCAGAAAATTGGACATTGAACTGCCTGAGGATCCAGCTATACCTCTCTTGGGCATATACCCAAAAGATGCCTCAACATATAAAAGAGACACGTGCTCCACTATGTTCATCGCAGCCTTATTTATAATAGCCAGAAAATGGAAAGAACCCAGATGCCCTTCAACAGAGGAATGGATACAGAAAATGTGGTACATCTACACAATGGAATATTACTCAGCTATCAAAAACAACGAGTTTATGAAATTCGTAGGCAAATGGTTGGAACTGGAAAATATCATCCTGAGTGAGCTAACCCAATCACAGAAAGACATACATGGTATGCACTCATTGATAAGTGGCTTTTATCCCAAATTCTTGAATTACCCTAGATCCCTAGAACAAACGAAACTCAAGACTTATGATCAAAATGTGAATGCTTCACTCCTTCTTTAAATGAGGAAAAAGAATACCCTTGGCAGGGAAGGGAGAGGCAAAGATTAAAACAGAGACTGAAGGAACACCCATTCAGAGCCTGCCCCACATGTGGCCCATACATATACAGCCACCCAATTAGAGAAGATTGATGAAGCAAAGAAGTGCAGACCACCGACAGGAGCCGGATGTAGATCGCTCCTGAGAGACACAGCCAGAATACTGCAAATACAGAGGCAAATGCCAGCAGCAAACCACTGAACTGAGAATAGGTCCCCCGTTGAAGGAATCAGAGAAAGAACTGGAAGAGCTTGAAGGGGCTCGAGACCCCAAAAGTACAGCAATGTCAAGCAACCAGAGCTTCCAGGAACTAAGCCACTACCTAAATACTATACATGGACTGACCCTGGACTCTGACCCCATAGGTAGCAATGAATATCCTAGTAAGAGCACCAGTGGAAGGGGAAGCCCTGGGTCCTGCTAAGTCTGAACCCCCAGTGAACTAGACTATGGGGCTAGGGCGGCAATGGGGGGAGGGTTGGGAGGGGAACACCCATAAGGAATGGGAGGGGGGAGGGGGATGTTTGCCCGGAAACCGGGAAAGGGAATAACACTTGAAATGTATATAAGAAATACTCAAGTTAATAAAAAAAAAAAAAAGGGAAGATACTGATGTCTGGGTACTTGCATTTACTCCAAGTTAATACTGTGAAATTTTAATACTCAAATTAATTTTAAAAGTAGAGGATTTGTGGTGTGATTGGCCTATGAAGGCTGACCTTTCATAATTAAGACTAGTTAGTTGCCCTACAAAAGTAATCCTTAAAGCTTTCAACTTTTAGCCAAATAAGAACAGAATGAATATTTTAATGACTACCCTCTGAAAGGTCCAATAAGCAGCTGAAAGTGTCAGATGTAGATATTTACAACCAACCAATGAACAGAAGCTGCTGAACCCTGTGGTTGAATTAGAGAAAAACTGGAAGAAACTGAAGAGGAGGGTGGCCCTGTAGGATGGCCAGCAGTCTCAACTAACCCGTATTCCTGAGATATCTCAGACACTGACCCACCAACCAGGCAGCATACACCAGTTGATATAGGCCCCCAACACATATATAGGACTTCTGTGTCAGGATTCAGTCAGAGAAGATGCACCTAATACTTGAGAGACTTGGGGCCCCAGGGAGTATGGAGGTTTGGTGGGGTGAGGGTAGTATGGGGACATCCTCTTGGAGATGGGGTGGGGTGAGGTGTGGGATGTGGAACAGTTAGACGGTGGACTGGAAAGGGGATAAAGTCTGTACTGTAAAAAAAGATTAAAAAATAAAAACAAAAAACAACAACAAAAAAAGGGAAGATCTTGTAAGACATGAAATTTTCTAGCACATCATGCATTGACTTCCTAGTCTTCAAACACTTGAGAAGGAAATTTTTGATGTTCTCCACATCTAGAATTAAGATATATTGTGATATATTTTGAGGTATCAGGTTTATATTTATCATGCTCTTTTGTTCCCTTAAATATCCTGTGAAATATATTTTACCTTTTCCTTTAAAATTCTTTCATTATTTTGACAATGGGTTGCTTCAGTGATGACCATTATTCTAATGCTATGAACGTTTATAGAGTTTGAAATTCATCAGCATTTTATTTATAGTTTTCCTTATATGGAGTAATAAAAATTGAAGATTACTGATATTCATGTAATTATATTAAGTAAGATGACAAACTACAAGAAATTAAGATGTTATGGGCAAAGATAAAAATTCATTCACGGTCCTCTTCTTTTTTTTTTTTTTTTTTTTGCTTCAGGTTACATTAGTTTCTACTTTCTGTTACCCTAGTCATATCATTTTTCCATCTTATTCTTCTCCCCGTGTTTGAGTTGCTGCGGTGAGGTATTTCAATGTAGAGTATTCTATCCATAGCAGAGGTTTACAGTAGAGTTATATAAGTCCTAAAATATAGAAAACTTTCAAAATACTGAATGAATTAATGCCTCTTCAGAGCTTCTTGTAATTTATTGGTTAAATTTTCTAATTATTTTAGCCTTTCTTTAAGAAGGCTATCTAAAATCTCTTTCATTCACTTACATTGTCAATAGAAATTGCATACATAGATATGCATGTATAGATAAATAGATAGATAGATAGATGGATAGATACATAGATACATAGATAGATAGATAGTTATACAGACAGACATACAGACAGACAGATAGATATATGTTTGTGTGTGTGTGTGTGTGTGTGTGTGTGTGTGTGTGTGTGTGTGTGTGTGTTTGTATATATATTGGGAGACATTTTGTAGGCCAGCATCTACTGAAAGATTTCCATGCCTGCTAACATACACTTGAAGGTCAAGGCAAAGGGCTAAATGTTCTGTTAACCTTGGAGAAAAGAACAAGAAGGCCATCAGATCAATATAGATATCTAATATATGTCAGCCATTGTCTCTGCTACCTTGTGACTTTCTCTTCCATATTACTGTGAAGTATATAAAGCCTTTGAGAATTAAACTCAAGGCTGTTACAGTATTGACTGGACAGACCTCCCAATTTCAAAACTTTTTCTCTGAGTCTTCTTTTCTGTCTTTCCTATAGTCATCCTCACTCTCCCATCAAAATACTGCTTGACTTCTTACCAACCAGTTCAGTTCTCTCTCTCTCTCTCTCTCTCTCTCTCTCTCTCTCTCTCTCTCTCTCTCTCACACACACACACACACACACACACACACACACACACACACACACACACAAGTGCACACACACAGGACTAATTACAAATATTGTTGTGTATATCCACCTCTTTCTGCTTCAACAGCCAATATCATGTAACTTTGCTCAAATGAGATGAGAAGATTATCATCCTTTGCAAAGAAACTAGCCTTTTCTGCTTTGAGAAAACTGCTACAGCAGGAATAAACATTCTTAGGTATTTTGATTGTTAATTTCTTTCTTACTGTTAAATCCAGTAACTAAGGGAAATTCCAAGGAAAATCTGTTGAATAATAAAACAAAATGGTACATCCTCAGCCCTCCATTCAACAGTCATTTAATATAGAGATAAGAACTCCCTAGACCATCAAATCATTGAGAAACTAGCTCAATTTAACTTTCCTATCATGCTACACATATTTAGTGATAGTGGATGATCTCAAATATATTCTCATTAAGGAAAGTGAAGAGTACAATAACTGAAGCTTAGCCACCCAAGGGTAGTGAAGTCATGGATCATAGAAGAGAACCTACAACCATCATTTTTACTCGACTAGCATAATCCTTGTTTACCTTCTAAATATTTATCCTTACACTTACATGTGTATAAGGATACATGATCAACAAGGAAACTTAATCATGATTTATGATAGTTTAAGAAGCTTTTTTTTTTTCTCAGAACTGAGGACCGAACCCAGGGTCTTGAGCTTGCTAGGCAAGCGCTCTACCACTGAGCTAAATCCCCAACCCCAAGAAGTAAAATAAAAAAAAAAAAACATCATATTTTACTTTGTATAGTCAAAAATATACAACTGCACTAGTTTATCAGAAACACAGGAATTAAAATTAAACGTATATTTTATTGTTCCCAGCTTCATATCCACCTTGTATTTAAAATATTTACTGATTGAAAATCTCATACATGGATATATTTTTTATTCTTTAATCTTTCTTACAGTCCAGATTTTATGCCCCTCTTGGTCCTCCCTCCAAATTTTCCATATCCCACACATCTTTCCCCTGTCTCCAAGAGGATGTCCCCACACCATACTCCACCAGAATTCCCTACTTCCCAGGGCCCCAAGCCTCTCAAGGGTTAGGTGCATCTTCTCTGATTGAGTCCAAACCCAGCAGTCCTCTGCTATATATGTGTTGGGGGCCTCATATCACCTGGTGTATGCTGCCTGGTTGGCAGATCAGTGTCTGAGAGATATCAGGGGTCCAGGTTAGTTGAGACTCCTGGTCTTCCTATGAGATTGCCCTTCTCCTCAACTTCTTCAGATTTTCCCTATTTCAATAACAGGTGTCAGCAGCTTCTGTCCATTGGTTGGGTTTAAATATCTGTATGTGACTCTTTCATCTGCTCATTGGCCTTTCAGAGGGCAGTCATGATAGGTCCTTGTTTGTAATAACACCATAGCATCAGTGATAGTGTAAGGCCATGGCACTTCACCCAGAACTTGATCCCAATTTGGACCTGTCAGTGGACCTCCTTTTCTTCACTTTTGTCCCTGTAGTTTTTTCAGAAAGAAACAATTCTGTGTCAGAGTTCTTGACATCCCTCCACTTGATGCCCTGTCTTTCTACTGGAGGTGGGCTCTACAAGTTCCCTCTCCCCACTGATCGGGATTTCATCTAGGGTCCTTCCTTTGGAGTCCTGAGAGTCTCTAACCTCTTAGTTCTCTGGTACATTCTAGATGATCCCCCCCACCTCTTACCTTCTGAGTTTCTCTGTTTTGATTCCTTCTGCTTCAGTCCTGTCTACTCCCTCCCCTACAGTACCTGATCCCATGATGTAATTCAGACCCAAAAGGACATGCATGGTACATACTTACTAATAAGTGGATATTAGTTAAAATGTACAGGATACCCATGATAAGCAAGATACAATCCACAGAACTCAAAAAGACTAACAAGTCAAACGTCCCAAGTGAAGATTCTTCAATCTCACTTGGAAGGAAGAAGAAGTAAACACAGAAGGGTGGGAAGGACCTGGATGGGAAAGGGGACAGGAGGAGAAGTGGGGAACATAAAAATCTTTTAAAAAAAGAGGTAAACACTAGAACACAATATAAATAAAATGCTATTAATTGCTATGGGAAAATAAACTATTTTAATTGCTGTGACTAAATTAGTCTCTGAGAAGTTATATTAAAATCTGCTCTTTAATAATTGATACAAACAACTTTGCCTATCTTCTGTTTATAAGGATGATTTTGATTTTAGTTAATGCTGAGTTTATTTTCAAAATAAGCTTTAACACAGCATAGTCATGATTGTCTTTATTTTGTGCAGGTTCACTTCTCTTTATATATCAAAATATACATAATAATTTGTTTAAATGAACAGAATATTGATGATATTCTTGATTGTAATTCCTTAGCTGTAGACATGTAAAACAGATATTAACTGCTCATTGAAGAAGCCATTAGAAATGATTTCACTGATAAACGCTATGAGAAGAGTTTGTGTGTCATACCATATTTTCCTTAGTATTGAATGTTAGAAATAATTTGTGCACAAGATTTCACGCATGAATATATGTATACATGTATATGAGGGTGTAGTGGTACATAAGGGTGACATATGCATGTACACATGTGAATGGAATCCAGAAATAACAAAGCAAAGGAATGTAATTTAAGAAAAGTATTTGGCTGGGTTTAAAATCTTAGAGTTTCACGCTAATTTTGTTTCAGATAAATTATATTAGAAAATATGGTGACAATACCACCTCATTTAGAATAAGAACACAACGTGCTTAATAAACCAAAAGACCTGTAGGCAGACTCTAGATTTGTAACTTCTTACTATATTTCAGCAAAGCAATGATTTTCAAATAGTTTTTATTTTCACGTGTGTGGAATGAATGACTTGCACTTGACCATCCTTCAGATATTTTTTGACATATATTCCATAATACACAATTCTACAATACAGACAATAGTAAGTCCACTTACTATCCCATTTTTCAATTGAACTCTTAGATAATTAGTCCAAATTGTGTTTCATTTTTGATTATTACAGAACTTTTCCTCTCACCATCCATCTAATGTTTTCCCTTTCCTTTTATTGCTTGCTGAAATTCAAGAACAGCTTTGCCAAAATACAATTTTGACTTGGCATGTGGTTAAAAGTGACAGAAATACAGGAACTATTTTGAATTGTACTTTGTATTCCACATTTTAGTATATAGAAGGAAGTCAACAAATACAGTGAATTACCATTCCAGTAACACCCACTAAATATAAAATGGATGTCTGATATCCATAATAGCATTGATGAAAAGGTGTGTTCCTCTGTGGTAGCTGCTTTCCATAACCTATTTCATACAAGTATGCCAAAACCCCTATAAAGAAGATACTATTATTATACCTAACATTCATAATGGTTGAAGAGACAGACGTTACCTTAATATTTTGATATAATATTCATGATAATAATGAAAAATGCCAACTTAAATTAATACATGCTTAAATAGTAAACTGCACAGTTCCAAATCCTATCATGTATCATAATTTTTAAACTAATAATAATGGTTTATTTTAATAGTGTAGAAATAATATATCCAGTTAAGAGTTTCTCAAACTACATTCAATCAATTAGACACCTGTAAAACATTTATTTCTGAACTAGTCTATACTTGCGTTGGTATTGCTATTATCTGACTGAATTATAACACATTTTTATTATTCAGAATTAATCCTATTTATGGTTTAGATTTGTTAATATATTTTATAATTCTAGGGGATGGCACTAACTTCTTAAACGATAAATCCTAATACTCATTATGACCACATTTTAGATAACTATGAATCATATCCTTTGGGAAGGAATCAACCATTATCTAAGTTCATTCTACATCCAACAAAGGACAGTTATTTATTCTTTTGTGCTAGAATGCATAGAAAATTTAAAAGAGTTTCTGTTTCAGAATTAAAATATGATTTTTTAAAACTGGATTATAACTAAGTTTTCAGAGACACTTTGAGTAGTTCATTCATATTTTATCGTCTATATTCATTATACTTTAAAATAAGACAGCGTCATACACACACATGGCATTTAAAGAAAGTTAAAAAGAAGCTGAAGGAAAGGCCCCACCATGAGGCCCATTCCTTCATCAGACACCAAACCCCAACACTAATGCTAATGCCAAGACGTGCTTGTAGACAGAAGCCTCATATGGCTTTCCTCTGAGAGGCTGTGCCAGCCCCTGAATAAAACAGATGCAGATTCCTCACAGTCAACCACTGAACTGAGCCCAGGAACATCAACGGAAGAGATAGGGAAGAACTGAAGGAGCTGAAACGGATTACAATACCACAGAAGGAACAACAGTATCAATTCACCGGACCCCTCGAAACTTTCAACTAAACCACCAACTGAAGAGTATAAATGGATGTATCCATGGCTCCTACTACATATATAGCAGAGAGCACGGCCTCATCTAGCATCAGTGAGAAGGGTGACTCTTGATCCTGTTGATACTTGATGCTCCAGACAAGTGGGGTGCGAGTAGGATGAGGCAGGAGAGGGTAGATGGGTAGAGGAGTACCCTCTTAGAGGCAAAGGGGATTGGAAGGGGTGGGGTTTCATTGAGGGAAGAACTGGAAGGAGGATAATATTTGAAATACAAACAACTAAAATGATTAATACAAATATGGAAGATGTTTTGTGGATGCAGAGATTTTTCAGTAATTCAAACATGTGTTGATCTTGCAGAAGACACAGATTCTTTTCCCAGAACCTACATGGTAGTTCACAGCCACTGATAACTCCAGTTTCAAGAAGATCTGACCCACTCTTTTTGCCTTCCTGGGCACCGGGACTGTATGTGGTATATATACATATGTAATGGCAAAACATTTGCATACAAAGAAGAAACATATCTTTACAAAATAAAATGTTTTATGGGTGTTTTTTAAATGCACTGTGTATTTCCTAGACCAATATAGTCTCTCCTTCTATACCAGATATTTTCTCATTTTGGTCAGCCCTGCATAGCAAGGATTTGTTGAGTATGAGTTCTTCACCATTCCACACAATAGTCATATATTTCATATTTTTTAGCAGCTCTACAGCATAACAACCAAAAATGCTCTCTTCTTTTTCTTTTTGTTTTTTCTGCTATTATACTGTAGAACATTACGAACTGAAACAAACAAAATCTTTGCAGTTTTGCTTTGATGGAAGAAAGTAGATTATATTTTCTGACAGTGTATTGGTTCTCATCAAGGACAAAAGTGTAAATTGGACCACCATAGTTAAATAGACTATAGACATGAATTTTTATAATGTAAAGGACAAACATACATCTCAATCAACAGTATATGCACAATTGTACTAATAGACATTATTCATGTTATTAGATACAATAATGATATCTATTATAAGTTTGTAATGATCTGTGTTGTCTTAAAAGTATCAACTACACCACACAACAATTCATGTGAAATTTGTCCATGTAGTAATTGTTTCAAGTCTTGTAGATATTTTTAATCATTTTAGGCAGAATAAATTATGCTAGGGCAGCAATTCATGAACATTTCAAATCATTCACTAGGAATATTATTATATAAGAGTTATGTAAGTATTGAAAAAGATTCTGCAAATGTTTTATATAAAGGTTGAATGATCTTTTTAGAAATAATTACAACAAACTCAGTCCATTATATCTTCCTTTTAACTACAACATATATGGGTTGTTATAGTTCTAAGAAGTTCTAAAAGAAAGACTTTTTAAGTTGCTAAAGTGTATTTCTTGATCTTATTTGTTCATAGGGCAATTTACATCAAACAATCCCCAGTTGTTATCCTAGCTTAGAATGCACTGTTAAGAATCATATCAGTAATCTATTGTCTTTACAAGGTTAGAAAACAATGAGAGTGTCATAAGCAATGAAACTAACATTCTTACATAAACATTTTGAGAAATACTGCTTTCGAAAAGGATCCATAAGAATTTGTTGGCACATCCCTGATATTGTAAAGATTCTATGTTCATAAATAATTGCATATCAAATACTAAAACAAATATAAATCAAATACAAATAACTGCTATCCAAAAGTGTGATTCTATATAAGCAATGGAGTGACAAATTTCAGAATATTAAGAGTTCTTTATTTAACTCCCTCAAAAATCACTATTTTTATTTTTAGTGAGGCTACATGCTCTAGAAGCCTAAAATAAGCATAAATATTTGTAGGTTCTTCCATAGTGGGAACTGAACACAGAATAGTAAGTAAACTGATAAGTTTAAAGATTTACAAAAGCATTATCCACATAAGAACAAAGCTATGCATGCTAATTTCTTGAAAATAAGCTTTGAACAATTTATTGTAAATTTTTACTAATTCATATCTTACTCATTTTTGAATCATGTCACAAGTCAAAATCCTTATTTTATCTATCCTATCTTCCATTACTTTCTCATACACACTAATACAATTTATTTTTTATGCATAAAATATATCTAAAGTATGTGAATATTCATTTACAGAATTTTAAATATTGGTGTTATTTAAATGCAAAGTAATATTGAAAATCTCATTTATGATGCTTTTTCCCCAAGTTCCATCTTTTTCTGTCAATAAATATAGGGGTAGGGTAAAATGTTGTGTAAGAATGTATGTTCTGCCTGGTTTACACAGATGTCCTATACATGCAACAACAAGACTATTTGTGGCTTCGATCAATGCTTTAGAATTATGAAAACTATTCTTTTAATAAATTATCTTCCTAGAATAAAAAAAAAATAGATTTAGAGAATTAAAAACAATGCCAGCCAACCAGAGTTTCCAGGGACTAAGCCACTACACAAAGACTATACATGGACTGACTCTGGGCTCCAACCTCATAGGTAGCAATGAATAGCCTAGTAAGAGCACCAGTGGAAGGGGAAGCCCTTGGTCCTGCCAAGACTGAACCCCCAGTGAAAAGAATATATGGGGGAGGTACAGGTGGAAGGACAGGGTGGAGAAGAGAGACTAGAAACTGTGGTCAAGGTGTAAATACATAATTTTATATCTTAATTAAAAAAAGTACCAATTCTTTGAACTTCAATGTGCATTAAACTGATGCTATAAAAGAAGTATATAAAAATATTCAAAACAGGAAAAGACATTGTAAAAGATCTCAAATCTAAGTATGATAGGAATACAAAATGAAAAATAAAAATTGATTAAAAATAAAGGACACAGATTCAAACACAGACAAATATAGTCACAATATAAGGCAATTTAAAATATCAGTATGGCATACTTACATAAATACTTTTAAATTAAAACTTAATTTAAATATAATTAATTTTAAATGTAAACTTATGTGTCCATATTAATATTTCACGAATTTTAAGAAGGCAAAACTTAGTCAGAACCATTTGCATCCTCCAAAATTATCATTGAAAATAAGGAAGTATTTAAATATACTGAAAAATCCATTGAGTAGAAATATATAAATAATTTTACAAGATCTCTCAATGGGGAAGTTATTATTTTATTTCTGTACCTGAGATTCTATTTTTGTTTAAGTTTTTTTTTTTCATCTTTATTAACTTGAGTATTTCTTATTTACATTTGAATTGTTATTCCCCTTCCCGTTTCCCGGCCAACATCCCCCTAACCCCTCCTCCTCCCCTTCTCTATCGGTGTTCCCCTCCCCATCCTCTACCCATTACTGCCCTTCTGCCAACAATCACGTTCACTGGGATGTACCTGAGATTCTTAAAGTTAAGTATGGCTAAAGTGGATGCAGTACAGAAGAGCTTGTCCTGAGGTTCTAACAAAGTATTACATAAATACTATTTTTATTTAAAGAAAATGTTTTCATTTTAAAAGAAACTAATATATAAATTACAAAATAAAGAGCAATACACACACACATATATATATACATATATACATATATATATATATATATATATATACATATATAGAGGCTGTATTATTTTAAGGAAAAATTCCCACCAAGAAGACACAGTATTATACCAGTAACTAAAACAAGACTAATTTGATGGACTTCTGATACAAATGTATTTGAAGAAATAGTGTCATTAGGACTATAAATCAAAAACAAGAATAATTCATGGCTAAAAATTCTGGGGTAGTGACAGAATTATATGTAACTTGAAAGTGGGGAGAAATTTAACTTTCCTTTCTCATAGTGACCATATTTGGTGATTTTTGCAAGGGTAAATACGAGATGAATGTTATTATCTATTAGGTGTTGAGTACAATGGTGATTTGGCATGGATTAGGGCAAAGCATGTAATTTGAGGCTGAGGAATGCAAACAACCACTTCCACTGAGTGACTCGGGGATATAGACCAATAGCCACCAGGAAAAGAGATGTTTATATATACTGAAAAGTATAAAATTTATCTTCATCTTTAGTCTCCAACATATGTTACAGACTACATTCTTAAATGTATCTAGATCAAAATACAAAACTGTACAAGTTTACAATGTTTTATATATACAATGTTTATTACTTACTTGTTACTTAATTTCAGAGACTTCTTTCAGGCACCAACAGAGTTCACTTGTTTCCATATAAAATTTCTTGAAAAATATTTGAATATTTTAAATATATGACAAATAATTATAATTTCTTATACAATATTTTCTAATTAGAGTTTCCTTTCCCTCTATTCCTACCAGATGTTCCTCACCTATCCTTTCCTTGTGATCCATTTCCTTTCTGTCTTTCCTTTGAAAAGAGTAAGCTTCTAAGAGGTAACAAGCAAACATGTTGAAATAAACTATAACAATCCATATCTTATCTAGCTTGAGGCCCATTTTTTGAGAGGGAACCCATCTCTACCACTGCCTACTTTTCTAGCCACCATGGGCTGAATAGTCCAGTAACACAGGATAGATAGAAAACTACTGCACAAGGACAGATACTACACCCAAGAAAAACAAGAAATTAATCTTACAACTAAATAAAGAAGAGAGCCACACAAACATAATTTCACATCTAACAAGAAAAATAACAGGGAGCAACAACCATTGGTCCTCAATGTTTCTCTCTTTTTTTCTTCCATTTTTATTAAATTGGATGTTTCTTATTTACATTTCAAGTGTTATTCCCTTTCCTGGTTTCATATGAATGGACTCAGTTCCCCAATAAAAAGACAGACTATCATACTAGATACATAAACAGAACCCAGTATTTTGCAGCATACAGGAAACAAACCTCAGTGACAAAGACAGAAACAACCTCAGAATGAAAGGCTTGAATTTTTTTCCAAGTGAATAGTCCCAAGAAACAAGTTTCAATATCCATTCCAATATCAAATAAATTTGATTTTCAACCAAAAGTTACCAAAAAAATGAGAAAAAAGATAGGACTTCATACCCATCAAAGAAAAATCTACCAAGATGAACTTTCAGTTCTGAATATTTATGATCCAAATGCAAGGGCACCCACATTTGTAAAAGAAATGTTACAAAGTTCAAAGAACACATTGAACCTAATACAATAATGCTGGGAGACTTCAATACCATGCTCTCACCAATGAAATGATGAGGGAAACAGAAACTAAAGAGAGACGCAAGGAAACTAACAAAAGTTAAGAACCAAATGGATTTAATAGATATCTACAGAACAGCTCTATGCCCCTCCCCCCAAAAAAGAATATACCCTCTCAGGACCTCATGGTACCTTCCTGAAAAATTGGCCATATAATCAGACACAATACAAACCACAACTGATACAAGAAGTTTGAAATAATTCCATTCGCCATGTCACATCACAACAGACTAAGGCTAGTCTTCAATAAAAAATGAGAAGAAAAACAAAAACTAAACCACATACACACACACAGAAAGTGTACATCCTCATGGAAGCTGAACAACACTCTACTCAATGATAACTTGGTCTAGGAAGAAATAAAGAAAGAAATTAAAGACCCTTTAGAATTTAAAGAAAATGAAAGGGCAACAAACATTACCAACCTTGTGGGACAAAATGAAAGCAGTGCTAAGGGGAAAACTCATAATTCTGAGTGCCATTAAAAAGAAACTAGACAGAGCATACATTAACAACATGACAGCACACACAAAAAGAAGCAAATACAACCAAGAGTTACAGACAGCAGGAATTAAGAAAAGTCAGGGCTGAAATCAATCAAGTAAAAACAAAGAGATCTATACAAAGAATCAACAAAACTAGCAGCTGGTTCTTCAATAAAATCAACCAAATAGATAAGCCTTTTGCCATATTAACTAAAGGGCACAGAAATAGTATCCAAATTAACAAAATCAGGAATGAAAAGGGAGACATAACAACAGGAACTGAAGAAATTCAAAAAATCATTATATCCTACCACAAAAGCCTACACTCAACAAAACTGGAAAACCTAGATGAAATGCATGATTTTCTAGAAAGATATCAGATACCAAAGTTAAGTCAGGGTCAGATAAACCATCTAATCAGTCCCATAACCCCTAAAGAAATAAAAGTAATCATTAAAAGTCTCCAACCCGCCCCATGCACAGGATCAGATGGTATTACTTCATAATTCAAAGACCCAACAAAGAAAGAGAACTTCAGACCAATGTCATTTACAAATATTAATGCCAAAGTACTCAAAAATTCTTACAAACCAAAGATAAGAACATATCAACACAATCTTTCAGAATGAACAAGTAGTTTTCAGCCCAAGGATACTGAGATGGTTCAATATACAGAAATTCATTAACACAATACACTATTTGAAAAAACTCAAGGGAAAAAACAAAACACACTATCATCCTATTAGATGCCGAAAAACCTTTGACAAAATACTATACCATTTCATGTTAAAGGTCTTGGAAATATCAGTAATTCAAGGCCCATACCTTAACATAATAAAAGCAATATACAGTGAACCAAAAGCCAACATCAAGGTAAATGGAGAGAAAACTGGTAACAATTCCATTAAAATCAGGGACTAGAGAAGGTTGCCCACTCTCACCTTACTTATTCAATATAATAATCTCGTTTTTGTCCAGAGCAATCAGACCCCAAAGAAGGTCAAAGGGATACTTATTGAAAAGGAAGAAGTCAAGGCACTACTATTTTCAGATATTCTTAAAATATACTTAAACACCAAATTCCGTCAGAGAAGTCCCTCAGCTGATAAACAACTTCAGCAAAGTGGATAGATATAAAATTAACTCAAAGAAATCAGTAGGCTTTCTCTACTCAAAGAATAAATGGATTGAGAAGGAAACATGAGAAATAACACCCTTCACAATAGTCACAAATAATATAAAGTACTTGGTGAGACTCTAACCAAGCAAATGAAATATCTGTAGGACAAGAACTTCAAGTCTCTGAAGATAGAAATCGAAATCAAAAAGTAGCTCAGATGAGGGAAAGATCTCCCATGTTCAGGAATCAGCAGAATAACCATAATAAAAATGGACAAATTACTAAAGCAATCTACAGAATCAATGTAATCCCCATCAAAATTCTAACTCAATTCTTCCCAGAGATAGAGTAATTCTCAAAATTATCTAGCATAACAAAAAACACAGGATAGCAAAACTATTCTCAAAAATAAGAGGACTTCTAAGAAAATCACCATCCCTGACCTCAACTGTACCAGACAGCAATGGTGATTATACAAACAAACAAAACATGGTATTCTACAGAGACAGACAGGTATAGAATTGCAGACCCAGAGATGAACCTGCCTTAGTAACCTGATGTTTGACAAAGAAGGCAATAAGATCCAGTGGGGAAAAGACACCTTATTCAACAAATGGTGCTGGTTCAAGTGGCAGGCAGCATGTAGTAGAATGCAAATCGATCCACTCTTATATACTTGTACAAAGTTTAAGTCCAAGTGGATCAAGAACCTCAACTTAAAAGCAGATACACTGAATTTAACAGAAGAGAAATTATAAGGGAGCCTCAGACTCATTGGCAAAGGGGAAATTTTCCTCAACCATTACTAGTGGCTCAGGCTTTAAGATGAACTACTGACAGATGGGATCTCATAAAATTGAAAAGCTTCTGTAAGACAAAGGACACTGTCAATAGGACAAAGCAGAAACCTACAGATTGGAAAAAGATCTTTACCAATCATTCATTTGATAAAGGGCTAATATCCAATACATAAAAAGAACTCAAGAAATTAGACTCCAGAGAACCAAATAAATCTATTAAAAATGGGGTAAAGAGCTAAACAAAGAATTCTCAATTGAGGAATCTCAAATGGCCGAGAAGCACCTAAAGAAATGTTCAACATCCATAGTCATCAGAGAAATGCAAATCAAAACAAATCTGAGATTCTACCTTATACCAATGAGAATGGCTAAAATCAAAAACTCAGGTGACAGCAGATGTTGGTGAAGATGTAGAGAAAGAGAAACACTCCTCCATTGTTGGTGTGATTGCAAGCTGGTACAACAACTCTGGAAATCAGTCCGGAGGTTCCTAAGAAGATTAGACATAATGCTACCTGAGGACCCAGCTATACCTCTCCTGGGCATATACTCAAAAGATGCTCCAGCATACAACAAAGACACATGCTCTACTATATTCGTAGCAACATTGTTTATAATAGCCAGAGCTGTAAAGAACCCAGATGTCCTTCAACAGAAGAATGGATACAGAAAATGTAGTACATTTACTCAGTGGAGTCCTACTCAGCTATTAAAAACAATGACTTCATGAAATTCTTATGAAAATGGATGGAATTAGTAAATACCCACCTGAGTGAGGTAACTCTGTCATAAAACAACCCACATAGCACAGATAGTATGTACAAACTGGTATGTAGATATTAGCTCCAAAGTTCAGAACACCCAGTATACAACTTACAGAAGGTATGAAACTCAAGAAGGAAAACCAAGGTGTGGCTGCTTCAATCCTAAATGAAAGCAGGAACAAAATAATCACAGAAGGTCGAGGTAGCAAGGGATCTGGTAGGGAGAGATGAGGGGGAGGGACAAAGTGGAGGTCAGGGTCAGGTATTGGAAGGGAGATGAGTGAAGTACAAAGGGTCCAGAAATAGAATAGGTATATGTAGCAGGGGGTGGGGTTGGGAACTGTGGGTAGCCACTAGAAAGTCCCAAATTCCAGTGAAGCAAAAGGTTCCTATGACTCAAGAGTAATGATATTAGCCAAAATAAATGGAGATACATCCTGTAGAGATAATATCCATTAGATAAACATGGCCCCCAGTTGATAGATGGGGCCACCCACCCATCTCAAAATTTTTAACCCATAATTGTTCCTATCTAAAGGTAATGCAGGGACAAAAAAAATGAAGCAGAGCCTGAAATAAAGCCCACTCAGGGAAGCCCTACCTAGGGATCCAACCCATCCTCAGACACCAAACCCAGATGCTATTGCTGATGACAAGAAGCACTTACTGACAGGAACCTGATATAGCTGTCCCCTGAGAGGCTCTGCTAGCACTTGACCAATACAGATGCAGATGCTCCCAGCCAACCATTGGACTGTGCTCAGGCCCTCAATGGAAGATTTAGGGGAAGGGATGAAGGAACTGAAATGGATTGCAGCCCCATTGCAAGAAGAACAATATCAACTAATAAGACACCCCGGAGCTCCCATGTACTAAACCAGCTCCAGCTGCATATGAAGCAGAGCATTGGCTTATCTGGAATCAATGAGTTAAAGGAGGCCTTTGGTTTTGTGCTGGTTTGATACCCTAGTATAAGGTTATTGTGGGGTGGTGAGGCAGGAATGATTGTGAGGAGGTGGGAGAGCACCCTCATAAAGGCAAATGGGAGGTGGGAATTGGATAGTGGTTTTGTGGAGGGGGAACCAGAAATGGGGACAACATGTGAAATAAAATAACCAATAAAATATAACAAAGTATTATAAGGGATAGTTGTATTAACTTTTTTCTAGACTAGACAAGTAGTGTTTGGTTTTATCTACACCTGTCTAGTCTCTGGTTTTTGGCCGCCCAAGCAGTATCAGGTATGCATTCCTTTTCCTGGATCAGAGGCCTTAATTCAAATCAGACATTTGTTGGCTACTCCAAGTTCTGGAGAACCATAGATCCTGTATATTTTGCAGGCCAGACAGATTATAGGTCAAAAATTTTGAGGTTGGTTTTGTGGTCATGTTTCTCTTTTGATAGCCTGCAGAGTATCTTCTTTACCAATGAAAGCAGCAGAATGTAGGCACCAGTTCTACTTCATGTTCGATGAGTTCTGTGGATATTGTCCTAGGTAGTATGTGGAGAGCCACCTTTTGTCTTAGCATTAGATTGAATTGTTTGGGGAGTTTCATGGAATCCCCTTGGCCAACAACTTAAATGATAAAACCCAGTGTCTCCACTGGAAGCCTTGCATGCCTATAAGTGATGGCCAGTTTAGACTATACATTCTCAATTTATAGGATTCCTCATTAGTATCACTAATTTCTAGGATGTTTTGACTGCATTAGTTTCTCACATCCATCCCCAAAATGTGCTCTCAATTCCAGTCATCTCTTCCTACACTCTCTACCTCCATCTCATCTAATTCCTGATCCCTCCTGCTTTCATCCCTTCCCATCCCCGGTCTACCCATAAACACTATTCTATTATCCTTTCAAAGGGAGGTCCATGAGTTCCCCCTTAGACCCTTACTCTTTATCTAACTTCTCTGGGTCTATGGATAGTAGCTCTGTAATCATTTACTTAATGGATAATATGCATTTATAAGTAAATACATACAATATTTGCCTTTCTTGGTCTGGTGATGATTCTTTTCTCCAGTTGCATACATTTGCCTGCAAATTTCATGATGTCATTTTGTAACAGCTGAGAAATACTCTATTGTGTATTGGTACCACATTTTCTTCATTCATTGGTAGAGGGAAATCTAGGTTGTTTTCCAGCTTTTGGCTATAATGAATAAACTCAGAACATAGTTCAGCATGTGTCCTTATGGTAGGATGAGTTGTCCTTTGAATATATGCCCAAGAGTGATATAGTTGCATCTTGAGGAAGATAGATTGATGGTTTTCTTAAGAACTGCCATATTGATTTCCTTGGTGGCTGTACAAGTTTGCACTCCCACAAAAATAGAAAAGTATTCCCTGTGTTCCACATCCTTGTTACTATGAGCTGTCACTTGTACTAATGATCTTAGCCATTCTGACAACTGTAAGATGAAATTATAAATGTTTTCTTGAAAACAATATGAACATATTAGTATATATTAAGCATAGTATTTTAAATACTATGCCAGAAAAAATACAATCAAGGCTTCATATATTTGGCACTGCTAAAGTAATTTCTAAGATAATTTCTAGAAGAGTGTATGCCTATGTTGAATTCATCTCTATTTTTAGTGTATTTTGTGTCTTTTAAGATCATAATTCTGTCTCCTTTTACTGAGTGGGTTGCCTCCACGGGCCATAAGTATCTCATTGGAATCTAGATAATCATATTCATGGACTATCACAACCACTAGAGTTCACAGAAGTGCTTCAGTGGGTCCATTTTATCTATACCCAGAAAATGCAATTTCCTTATTGCAATCTGGAAGTTCTCTCCAAGGACTCTTTGCACAGTACAAATAAATGGAAGGACACTGAAATAGAATACAGAAGACTCTGGTTACTTTCTTTATAATCAATAGATAGGAAATATTACACGGGCAAAAATGAATCCAGTATATAGCTCTTGAAAGAAATAAATCCTCATTTCACAAATAACATTGCCTCCCGTGACTCAATCTATGCAAAGTTAAGGAGAATATTTGTAGGAGGCTTTTCTTTTCTGGGCTTATTTATTTACAAACCATTAAGAAATTTATGATTAAGTTATGTGCCAGTTTGATCAAGATTTTTAATAAATGGAATTTAATTGCTTGAATATTCTGGCAACACAGGAGTGAATCATCTTAGGTGGAGAATAAAGAAAACTGGCAAAAAATTTTATATAATTTTCTGGTTTCTAGTTAGACACAGTTGTGACTTGGTAATAGTGATTAATTAGTTACCTAAAGAACTGCTCTAATAAGAATTGTGTTATTTAATTTTCTCATTGCTGTGAGAAAACACTAGATAGAAACAAATGGATGGAGAGAAGGTTTATTTTTCTTATTTCAGGAGGTATGGTGGATATGTCATAGCAAAGAAGGTAGATCAGAGTGACTCCCTGACATTTAAGAACACTTGACAGACCACAAAGCAGTTAACAGAACTAGAAGCAGAGCTGAAATGACTCTCAAAGACCCCACCCACTCTAGTTGCCTCTCCCCATGTTCTAAAAGTTTCACAGACTACATAACAGTGTTACCATTTAGATAAAAGTAATTCTTTGTGAGTCAGTGAGTATGTTTGTGTGTGTGTGTGTGTGTGTGTGTGTGTGTGTGTGACACACATCTGCATGTATGCATGTGCATGTGCATGTGTGATGGGGAAATTTCGGATTCAAACCCAAATTAAATATTGATAAAGACAATATTGATTTTTGTTATCATCAAAATTTAAATCATTTCCTCTAAATATATGAATACTATTGCAACATTAAGAAAAACCTTCCTATCTTACAACAGGAAAAAATAGTCTGTAAATGTGGTTAAGATTTAATTTCCTTTTGTTTGTTTTATCTTTTTCCAAGTTTCAGGTTACAAAACTTAATGAGTCTTGAAAATTTGATAAACCTAGTAGCAATGACACTAATATTTACAAAAATAAATATTCAAGGGAACAAGTTATCAGTAAAAATCGAAATGTAACAATTGAAATACAATTCACACTTAAGAAGGGATCACAACATTTGTACAATTCTAGGAACGGGAAATGGGTCAATTAGTGAAATGCCTTGCATGCAAGCATGTATGTCCAAATTTGATCCCTCAAGAAGACCTATATTTTAGTTTGTTTATTTTTAAGGCCTGCACAGGCAACCTATATGTGGAATCCCATTACTCGTGAGGCATATGTAGGTAGATCACTGATCCTCCTTCCTCACTCCCAATTCTTTCCTGTCCTTGCTAGTCTTCCCTTCACTTCAGTCTCCATTCTATTTCTTTTTCTGTCACCTTTACTTTATCATTGAATTGACTTCATTTTTGCTCTTCTTTCCAACTCATCTTTAGAACTCTTTTTCCTCTTTCATGGTCCCTGTAAGGAAACCACCTGAAATCGCTTCTAATACAGACAAAAAAAAAAAAAAAAAAAAAAGAAAAAAAGAAAGAAAAAGAAAAAGGAAAAGACAAGAAAAAAAAGAAAATGATGCATATCTATTTGATTTCCTTATTTACTTTTTATTGCATCATTGTTATTGCTACTTTTATTAATATTTTCAGTGCTAGATTTTGATATTAGGTAAATGCATAACCACCCCATTACATACATGGCTTCTTTATGATACTTTATTTTCTGATAGAGGGTACTTAACTTGTGTCAAATGATTTTGAAGTCCTTCTGCAGTCTAGTCAGGTCTTAAACTTGCAATCCCTATTCCTAAGATCTGAGTACTCAATTCTATGATTCCTTAGTTTATTACAAGTTTAATCATGTAATATGAAAACATCAATAATGCAAACACCATAAGAATGGGTTCAACAGTCACAGTAGATATATTAGATAATAGTTTTTTATCTCATAAACAATAAAGAAGTTTTTGAGGACTGGCATAATTGAATCAGAGAAATACCTCACTCACTAATGTTTATGAATGAAGAAAAGCATAAGACTACCTACAGAAAACACTTGGATCAGCTTGTTACCTAGGGTGTGCAATATATGGCAAAATACAGATACTGAAAAAAATGGTAAGATCAGTAGTTTGAAATAATTACTAGGGATTTTCATTTTGCATAAACATGACCTATATACAAAGCATGGGTAAAAGTAAATGGGAATTATGAGCTTTACCTATTCAATTAAATAATGTAATGTTAAACATTTTAAATAATTGTAACACTGTTTATCATTAGTTACATTCATTTACAACACTCAGAGAATATATTAAAAAGAACTCCTTGTGGTTATAAAGCTCATGTGTGTTATTTTTTCAATTATATTAATTAGTAGTGTAAGAATGCATGTGGTGTGTATTGTGCACGCGTGTGTGTGTCTGTGCATGTGTGTGCCTGTGTACATGCATATGTCAGTGTACACATTGAGGTCAGAAGACAACATTATGGAGTTCCTTCTTTCCTTCCATTATGGAATTCATAGATTGAATTCACGTCTCCAGGCTTGACAGAAAGCAGCTTCACCCATTGACCCACTTTCCAACACTAATAAATATTTTAATGCTTAGTTTTATGAAATGAAATCTAATCAATGTCATCTAGGATGTTTATATTTTCTTATAATACTAATATTCATTTTCAAATGAAGAAACTTTTTGAGAATGAACTAGCATTTAATCTGTTTTCTTTATAAAACTTAAATATTAATATTTTAAGTAAATCTTAAATTGTACAAAATAGTAAACAATAGAAACAAGTTTCACATTTTAGTCTTGTTAATCCCTGCTATTTTGCAATGTATATATTTTATATTCATCAACCCACATTTTACATGGGGATAAATATTTTACATTATAACTGAAAATATATCTGTAAGGTCACGTTACTGATTTTTTTTATTTTTGATTCTTTAAAAATTTGGCACATTATATTTTTTTATATCCTGCTATCTTTTTCCATTCTACCCAACATTGTGTATTCACTTTTTAAGTCTATTGAGTCCATATTCTCTTGGGTGGTTGGCATAATAGAAGTCATATGCTTAAAGAAAATAATCTTTCCCTCCCCATAGTAGTTATCAATGACCAATAACTCCCCCGAAGGAAGTAAAAACTTATGCCCACCTCATATCTTCATAATTAGATATGATCTGGCTTGGAGTTAACACAGATCTTGTGCGAACTATCACAGCCACTAAGTTCTTATGTACAGCATCCTTCTTGTGCCAGAAATCATTTATTTATAGTCATATAATACCTCTGGGTTTTGTTTTTTTTTTCTATCCCTGTTGGCCTATTAGCCCTGAGCATTTGCAAGAGGGGTTCATATGGATATTCAGGCTCTTATTCTCAGGACATTGGCAAATTGAGGGTCAATATGTTAATCATCATCTACTAAGACCAAAAAGATGCTTTTCTGACAGGATTTGATAAATGTACTAATTTATGGGAATAATGTATGATAAGACATTAATATTCAGTTTAATCCCATGTCCTTTTATCAAAGTAATGATGGGAGATTATTCTCCTGGGATTACGACTTTTTGAATCACAATGATATTGCCAATAATGGTGTCAGGCATGGGTTCTATCCTGTACAGCAGATATAAATACATTCAGAAAATGTTTTATTGCTCCCATGACAATTGAGCAACAATTGTACCATTAGGCATATCTTGCTAACATAATCATTATTGTAGCTCATGTTGTTCACAGCAGGGTAAGATTAATGATTACTATTTATTACTCCAGGAGAATACATGAATATATGACACTATCCAGCAATTTCAAAGCTAGCAAGGAGGGATGAAGCTTCCAGGAGAGTACCATCTTGATTTGTTCCTGGTCTGTGACTAAAGCATTTGTTGACTTTAGCAACCAAGACCAATGGTAATAGCTTGTAATTTTGGGAGTCTCTGTTACTTCATTGGCCAACAAGTCCAAAAGAGAGAAAAGTCATTTCTTTCACTGAACTTCTTGTTAGCCTAGGCTGTTAATTGGGGTTATTATTGATCCACTATAGAGTATCTCCATTTAAATCCCTTTTTTTTATGTTTTATATCGTGGAAAGTTTCTGAAGTAGTAGTTTTTCAAATGACTTTTTCAAAAAAAATTAGTATTGGTTATTCATCACCATATTCCCTCCTGTATTATCTCCCACTTCACTTAACAATTTTTATTATCTGTTGTCATTACTTACTAATAGCAGTGAGTATGTACATGGCATGGCATATAAGATCTGCTTACAATCAATTTGGGGTAATCTATCACCTTACTCTGCCATAATGCCCTGGTAAATTGTGGTTATCTCATCCCATCTTTTTCTTCATCTTTTCTCTTTTTTACTGGCTTTTTTTAATTGGATATTTTCTTCTCTTACATTTCAAATGTTATCCTTTTCCCCCCTCTAGAGACACCCTATCCTTTCCCCCTTCCCCTGCCTCTATGAGAGTGTTCACTCACCCATCAAAATAATCCCTCCCATCTCCCTGCCCTGGCTTTCCCATATACTGGAGCATTGAGCATTCACAGGGCCAAGGGCCTCTCCTTTCATTGATGTCCAATAAGGTCATTTTTTGCTTCATATGTGGTTGGAGCCATGGGTCCCTCCATGTGGACTCTATGTTGGTGGTTTAGTCTCTCAGAGCTCTGGGTGGTCTAGTTGGTTGATATTGCTGTTCTTCCTATGTGGTTGAAAACCCCTTCAGCTCCTTCAGTCCTTTCTCTAAATTCTCCATTGGTGACCCCATTCTCCTTTCAATGGTTGGCCATGAACACCTGCCTCTGTATTTGTCAGAATCTGGCAGAGCCTATCATGGAACAGTTATATCAGGCTCCTAACAACATGCACTTCTTGGCATACACAATATTGTCTGAGCTTGGTGACAGTATATGGGATGTAGCCCCAGGTGAGGTCATCTCTGGATGACCTTTTTCTCAGTCTTTGTATTTCCTCCTGTAAATATTTTGTTCTCCCTTCTGAGAGGGACTGAATAATCCACTCTTAGGTATTCTAAATTCTTGAGCTTCATGTGGTCAGTGGATAGTATCTTGGGTATTCCAAGCATTTGGGATAAAATCCAATAATTAGTGAGTGCATATGATGTGTGTTCTTTTGTGATTGGTTACCTCACTGAGGATGATATTTTCTAGTCCCATCCATTTGCCTAAGAATTTCATGAAGTCATTGATTTAATCACTGAATAGTACTCGATTGTGTAAATGTACCACATTTTCTATATCCATTCCTCTGTTGAAGGACATCTGGGGTTTTTCCAGCTTCTGGCTATTATAAATAATGCTACTATGAACAGAATGGAACATGTGTGCTTGTTATATTTTGGAGCTCATTTGGGTATATGCCTATGAGTGGTATAGCTGGGTCCTCAGACAGTATTATGTCCAAATTTCAAAAGAATCACTAGAATGAGTTCCAGAGTGACTGTACCAGCTTGCAATCAGACCAACGATGGAGGAATGTTCTTTCTCCACATCCTCACCAGAATCTGTTGTCACCTAAGTTTTTAATCTTAGCCTTTCTGACTGGTGTGAAGTAGAATCTCAGAGTTGTTTTGATTTTCATTTTCCTGATGACTAAGGATTCTAAACATTTCTTTATTCGATATTGTTCAGTTGAGAAATCTTTGTTTAGCTCTGTTCCCCATTTTTAATAGGGTTATTTGATTCTCTGAAGTCTAACTTCTTGAGTTTCTTGCATATATTGGATATTAGTCCTCTGTCAGATGTAGGACTGGTAAATCTGTTGGTTGCCACATTGTCCTAACAACAATCACCAGAAGCTTTGGAATTTTATGATGTCCCATTTGTCGATTCTTGATCTTAGAATGTATGCAACTGGTGTTCAGTTCAGGAAATTTTCCCCTGTGTCTATGTGTTTGAGGCTCTTCTCCATTATTTCTTCTATTAGTTTGAGTGCATCCGGTTTTGTGTGGAGGTCATTGATCCATTTGGACATGAGCTTGTACAAGGTGAAAAGAATGGATAGATTAGTATCCTTCTATATGCTGACCTCCAATTGAACCAGCACCATTTGTTGAAAATGCTGTCTTTTTTCCACTGGATGGTTTAAGATCCTTTGTCAAAGATTAAGTGACCTAATGTGTGTGGGTTCATTTTTGGGTCTTCAGTTCTATTCCATTGATCTACCTGCCTGGCTCTTTACCAATACCATATAGTTTGTATGTATGTATGTATGTATGTATGTATGTATGTATGTATGTATGTATTTATGTATGCGTGTGTGTATGTATGTATGTATGTATGTATGTATGTATGTATGTTGATCACAATTGCTTTGTAATACAGCTTGAGGACGGGGATTGTAATTCCCCCAGCAGTTCGTTATTGTTGAGAATAATTTTAGTTATCCTCTAGGCTTTTTGTTAATATAAATAAATTTGCAAATTGCTCTTTACAACTCTATGGAAGAATTGAGTTGAAATTTTGATGAGGATTGCATTGAGTCAGTAGATTGCATTTAGAAAATGGCCATTTTTACTATGTAAATCCTTCCAATCCATGAGCAAGGGAGATAATTTCTTTCTTCAGAGACTTGAAACTCTCATAATCCAAATCTTTCATTTGCTTGGTTATAGTCACACCAACATATTTTATATTGTTTGTGACTATTGTGAAGGGAGTCATTTCCCTATTTTCCTTCTCAGCCTGTTTATCCTTTGAGTAGAGGAAGGGTACTGATTGGTTTGAGTTAATTTTATACTCAGCCACTTTGCTGAAGTTGTTTATTAGGTTTAAGAATTCTCTGGTGGAATTTTGGGGGTCACTGAAGTATACTGTCATATCATCTGCAAATAGTGATATTTTGACTTCTTCCTTTCCAATTTATATCCCTTTGACCTTCTTTTGTTGTCTAATTGTTCTGCCTAGGATTATCAAATACTATATTGAACAAGTAGGGAGAGAGTGGGCAGCCTACCTAGTGTGATACCTGATTTTAGTGTGATTTCTTCAAGTGTCTCTTCATTAAGGTTGATGTTAACTACTGGTTTGCTGTATATTGCTTTTATTATGTTTAAGTTTGGGCCTTGAATTCCTGATTTTTCCAAGACTTGTAACATGAAGAGGTGTTGCATTTTATCAAATGCTTTCTCAGTATCTAATGAGATGATCATGTTTTTTTTTCCTTTGAGTTTGTTTATATAGTGGATTATGTTGATGGATTTCCATATATTGAACCATCCCTGCATCCCAGGGATGAAGCCCACTTGATTTTGATGTGTTCTTGGATTCAGTTTGCAATAATTTTATTGAATATTATTGCTTTGATGTTCTTAAGTGAGATTAGTCTGAAGACCTTTTTCTTTGTTGTGTCTTTGTGTGGTTTAGGTATAAGCATAATTATGGCTTCATAGAATAAATTGGATATTGCTCCTTCTGTTTCTATTTTGTGGAATAGTTTGAGGAGTATTGTTATTAGGTCTTCTTTGAAGGTCTGATAGAAATCTGCACTAAAACCATTTTGTCCTGGCCCTTATTTGGTTGGGAGATTTTTACTGACTGCTTCTATATCTTTAGGGGTTAACCAACTGTTTGGATACTTTATCTGATCCTGATTTAACTTTGGTACCTGGTATCTATCTAGGAAATTATTCATTTCCTCCAGATTTTCCAGTTTTGAGTATAGGCTTTTGTAGTAGTATCTGATGATTTTTTGAATTTCCTCTATTTCTGTTGTTATGTCTCCCTTTTCATTCCTGATTTTGCTAATTTACTGTCTCTATGCCCTCTGGCTAGTCTGCCTAAGGTTTTATCTATCTTGTTGAGTTTCTCAATGAACCGGCTCCTGGTTTTGTTGATTCTTTTTATAGTCCTTTTTGTTTCTATTTGGTTGATTTCACTCCTTGGTTGATTTCACTCCTGAACTTGATTATTTCCTGTCTTCTACTCCTCATGGATGGATTTACTTCTTTCTGTTCTAGAACTTTAAGGTGTGCTGTCAAGCTGCTGATGTATGCTCTCTCAAGTTTCTTTTTGGAGGCACACAGAACTGTGAGTTTTCCTCTTAGCACTGCTTTCATTGTTTCATAAGTTTGGGTATGTTGTGCCTTCATTTTCATAAAACTCTAAAAAGAATTCTTTCTTTATTTCTTCCTTGACCAAGTTATCATTGAGTACAGCATTGTTCAACTTCCATGTATATGTGGGCTTACCGTTGTTATTATTGCTACTGCAGACATGATGTAGTACATGTTAATCTGATAAAATGCATGAGATTATTTCAATGTTATTGTACCTGTTGAAGCCTGTTTTGTGACCAATTATATGGTTAATTTTGGGGAAGGTACCATGAGGTGCTGAGAGGAAGTTAAATTCATTTGTTTTAGGATAGAATGTGCTATAGATATCTGCCAAATCCATTTGTTTCATAACTTCTGTAGTTTCACTGTGTCTCTGTTTAGTTTCTGAGGACTCTGCTCTACCTTTATTGCTCCTTCATCTATAGCCTCAATAAACCCACAAGGATTCTAACTCCGCTGTAAAATGCCAAACATTAACTTTTCCCCATGACCCCCTCAATCCTGTGGTTTCATTTGTAACTGAGGCTGCACCCTCACCACAGAACTGATACTTCTTTTATTGGCTACATAAAAATTTTATTTTCTTTAATAGTGGAGTGGAATATTAAGAGAAAATGGTGCTTTAAAATATAAAACAATACACACAATATTACAAATAATCACTTGATAATTGTTGAACAGAGACTTTCTTGCATGAAAAGTTAGCTAGTATACTAGTTTACACTAATATGGGGCTTCACAATGGCAAACCTTCATGATACATATAAGACAGCCGGTGGTCAGGGGCTTGAGGTTATTAGAGTTAATGAACCAAAATCATATTCGAAGAGGCTTACAACAATGGTAGAATATGGTATACTTCCATTCTAGTAGTTATTACAGCACTAAAAGTGTCTTTCAAAGTTCACCACAGTATGAATTCCATCTAAAAAGGATGAGTCATAGTTGTTGATTATGCTCCCATAGACAAAATATTAATTAGAAATTAAACTGAGTACATATATTAATACTATATGAAGATGTTATAAAAATATAATCTTTTGTGGGTTTTATTTTTTTCTCTCCATCTTTATTAAATTGGGTATATCTTTTTTACACTTCAAATGTTATTCCCTTTCCCAGTTTTTAGGCCAATATGCCCCTAACCCCTCCCCTTCTATGTGGGTGTTCCCCTCCCAGTCCTCACCCCATTACCACCCCCCCCAACAATCATGTTCACTGGGGGTCCAGCCTTGGCAGGGTCAAGTGCTTCCCCTTCCACTGGTGCCCTTACTAGGCTATTCATTGCTACCTATGGGGTCAGAGTCCAGGGTCAGTCCATGTATAGCCTTTAGGTAGTGGCTTAGTCCCTGGAAGCTCTGGTTGCTTGGCATTGTTGTTTGTAAGGGGTCGCAAGCAGCTTCAGCTCTTTCAGTCCTTTCTCTGATTCCTTTAACAGGGGTCCAGTTCTCAGTTCAGTGGTTTGTTGCTGGCTTTCGCATACATATTTGCAGTATTCTGGCTGTGTCTCTCAGGAGAGATAAACATCCGGTTACTGTCAGTCTGCACCTCTTTGCTTCATCTGTCTTATGTAGTTTGGTGGCTGTATATGTATGGGCCACATGTAGGGCAGGCTCTGAATGGGCGTTCCCTCAATATCTTTTCTAAAATTTGCCTCCCTATTTCCTCCTAAAGGTATTCTTGTTCCCCTTTGAAAGAAGGAGTGAAGCATCTGCATTTTTCGTCATCCTTCTTGAGTTTCGTGTGTTCTGTGCATCTAGGGTAATTCGAGCATTTGGGCTCATATCCACTTATCAGTGAGTGCATACCATGTGTGTTTTTCTGTGATTGGGTTACCTCACTCAGGATGATATTTTCCAGTTCCATCCATTTGCCTATGAATTTCATGAAGTCATTGTTTTTGATAACTGAGTATACTCCATTGTGTAGATGTACATTTTTCTGTATCCATTCCTCTGCTGAAGAGCATCTGGGTTCTTTCCAGCTTCTGGCTATTATAAACAAGGCCGAAATGAACATAATGAAACATGTGTCTTTTTTTGGATATTGGAGCATCTTTTGGGTATATTCCCAAGAGAGGTATAGCTGGGTCCTCAGTAGTGCAATGTCCAATTTTCTGAGGAACCTCCAGACTGATTTCCAGAATGGTTGTACCAGTCTGCAATCCCACCAACAACGGAAGAGTGTTCCTCTTTCTCCACATCCTCACCAGCATTTGCTCTCGCCGGAGTTTTTGATCTTAGCCATTCTGACTGGTGTGAGGTTGAATCTCAAGCAGTATAACAGAGCAATAGTGATAAAAACTGTATGGTATTGGTACAGAGACAGGCAGATAGAGCAGTGGAATAGAATTAAAGACCCAGAAATGAACCCATACACGTATGGTCACTTGAATTTTGACAAAGGAGCCAAAACCATCAAATGGAAAAAAGCTAGCAATGGTGCTGGTTCAACTGGAGGTCATCATGTAGAAGATTGCAGATTGATCCATTCTTATCACCCTGTAGAAAGCTTAAGTCCAAGTGCATTAAGGACCTCCACATCAAACCAGATACACTCAAACTAATAGAAGAAAAAACTGGGGAAGAATCTTGAACACATGGGCACTGGAGAAAATTTCCTGAACAAAACACCAATGGCTTATGCTCTAAGATCAAGAATCAACAAATGGGATCTCATAAAGCCACAAAGCTTCTGTAAGGCAAAGGACACTGTCATTAGGACAAAACGGCAACCAACATATTGGGAAAAGATCTTTAGCAGTCCTACAGAACTGATTCTTGATTATGTACAGGACACCTTCATGTCTACAAAAATGCAACCACCTATAAAACTTAGCAAGTTCTGTTGCAACACTAGGTAAAGTGTTTGCCAATCTGAAGCCCCTTTCCCTTCAGTAATGTTGATCTTGCTTCAGTCATAGCTGATTCTGCATCCCCAGCTGATTATCGCCATACAACATTGTTTTCCTTTTATTGGATATTTTTTATTTACTTTTCAAAATTTATTCCCTTTCATGCTTTCCTAGACATAAGACCTCTATTCCACCCCTCCCCTTCCTCTATAAGAGTGTTCGCCCTCTCCCTCCACCCCCTACACTGGGGGTTTGGTTCATCCTTGGCAGGACCAAGGGCTTCTCCTTCCAAGGCTATTGTCTGCTACACATGCAGCTGGAGCCATGGGTCAGTCCATGTATAGTCTTTGGGTAATAATCACACAACCTCAACATAAAATATCAAAAAGAGGATTGAGTCTTTAGTTACCTAGAGAATTTCACAAGCCAGGACACCATTGTCTGTATTGCTTCAGCAAACTTATATTTCAAGCTGCCCAGATCACTCAATTACCTTCGTAGCCTCAATTTCCAAATTCCTTTCACAATTCTTCTTAAAGTATGGTCAGGTCTACCACAACAATATGACACATACTTGATATATATTTTTGCCTAATTTGTGTTTTCCATTGATGTGGTAAGGTACCATAACCCAAAGCAACTTGAGGAGTAAAAAGATTACTTCATTTTACAAATTTCTAGTCACACTCTGCCATATTTCAATCACCATGTGGATAGTCACTGATGCAGAGAACATAGTGGTATGCTGCCTAAATATTTTGCACCTCATGGCTTACTTAAAAATTCTTATACATGTCAGGGATATCTTTCATGGGATAGAAAAACCAATAAAGTTCTAGTCCTGCACCCATTAATCCTTAAAGGTGAAAAGCCCCTACAGACTTTCCTACAGTTCAATCCTATGGAGGCATTTTTCTCAGCTGAGCTTCTTTTTCCCTGTACTCTAATTTTTGTGTTAAATATACAAAAATAAAAAGATAAAAAAGCCAACCGGGACACTCACTATGTAATCCAGTTTGGCTTCCAATTCACAAAAGTCTTCCTTTAGCTTCGGAAGAGTTACTGATATGCAACATGAATGGCATCTCATAATATTTTTGTGTTGCTTCAGCTCAAATGCAGGATTTCATGCATACTATTCTAGTACTCTAGCAAATGAGGGACATTTCTAGCCCAAAGTATTTCATTCTTGAACTTATTCTAAATTGTACCTATAGTATCATACTAAAGTACATATAACTTCTACATCTTATCGCCTAATTATAAATTCATATTATAAAATTTAAACCTCAATTTCAGTGATATAGAGTTGTGGGTGCATTATAAAATACAATAATAGGAGAAAGATCTCATTGGACTACAATATGATAATAACAGCAAAAATTACTTCCTAAAAGATCATTTTGGGCACTTTCATCCTGAATTAAATTCAGGAACATGTTGCATTATATTTTTGTTATTGTTGCTTTTCTTTTACACAACAGATGTTTTTAACACATTATTGTCTGTTTATATAATATATTATGATACTCATATTTGCTGTATTTGTATAGCACATCTGTCCCACATTTTAAGCATATGATTTAGGATATATTTAATCAAAATTATAGATATCATGAAGATTTGTTGCAAAGCATTACTGTCTGAGATCAGCTAATAACAAATCTGTATTCTAGGCAAACGGTTTTCTTAGACATAAATCTCAATAAATGTCTGTTGAGTTAGGCACTTATTTTAGAAGTTTTACTTTCTATTTCCTGTGATGGACATGATGGAATTTAAAATACTCAGAAACATTGAGGAAAACATAAAATAAATTTCAAACTGAGGAAAATTTTAAGAAACATTTACAAAGAGTACTATATTAATTACGGAAAGAAGACAATGGCTATGACGTTGAAACACAAGTGATAAGAATGAGAGTAGAACAATTTTACAAGTCTTTATTGATTAATATATGTAACTTCTGTACTCTAATTTGGAGCATTTTTCTTGCCTCAAAGAAATTAGCATATGTAAGCAACATTTTCATACTCTTTTATGTGTATATATGTAACTGAATACTCACTGTACAGTTATGGAGGACAGATAAAAATTTTTTTCTTTGAACTTTTTTTTCCATCTTTATTAACTTGGGTATTTCTTATTTGCACTTCGATTGTTATTCCCTTTCCCAATTTCCTGGCCAATATCCCCCTAACCCCTTCCCTTCCCCCTCCTCATCCTTCCCCTTTTCCGCTCTCCCCCCAACAATCACGTTCACTGGGAGTTCAGTCTTGGCAGGACCAAGGGCTTCCCCTTCCACTGGTGCTCTTACTAGGATATTCATTGCTACCTATGAGGTCAGAGTCCAGGGTCAGTCCATGTATAGTCTTTAGGTAGTGGCTTAGTCCCTGGAAGCTCTGGTTTGTTGGAATTGTTGTTCATATGGGGTCTCAAGCCCCTTCAAGCTCTTTCAGTCCTTTCTCTGATTCCTTCAACGGGGGTCCCGTTCTCAGTTCAGTGGTTTGCTGCTGGTATTCGCCTATGAATTTGCGGTATTCTGGCTGTGTCTCTCAGGAGAGATCTAAATCCGGTTCCTGTCAGCCTGCCCTTCTTTGCTTCATCCATCTTATCTAGTTTGGTGGCTGTATATGTATGGGCCACATGTGGGGCAGGCTCTGAATGCGCGTTCCTTCTGCTTCCGTTCTAAACTTTGCCTCCCTATTCCCTGCCAAGGGTATTCTTTTTTTTTTTTCCCGAGCTGGGGACCGAACCCAGGGCCTTGTGCTTGCTAGGCAAGCGGTATACTACTGAGCTAAATCCCCAACCCCATGCCAAGGGTATACTTGTTCACCTTTTAAAGAAGGAGTGAAGCATCCTTCTTCAGTTTCATGTGTTCTGTGCATCTAGGGTAATTTGAGCATTTGGGTTAATATCCACTTATCAATGAGTGCATACTATGTGTGTTTTTCTGTGATTGGGTTACCTCACTCAGATAAAATGTTCAAATACCATCAATTCCCATTGAGATGGATCCATTTTGGTAAGCATTCACCAACTAGTCTAGACTGTTTTGACAGTGGGTTTTAGTGATTCAACTGCCTCCACCTCACCAGTAGTGAAATTACAAGCACAATCAGTGATACATAACAACATTTACATGGGTTCTGAGAACCAAACCTAGGTCTTTTTTATACTTTAAAGGTAAAGTGTGTTTCTGTTTGAAGTATCAATTATGTGATATTTTGAACACCAAATATGAATTGATAATAAAATTTGGTCTTATATTTTTCTGAGCCTAGAATTAAAAAATCTGTCAATAATTAATTATGCATGTTTTTCCAAGTTCACTCTATGTAATGAAAGAAAGGATCTGAAGTATCATGATAAAGAAACCCAGGAATACAGGGAACAGTCTTCAAAACTGTTTGCTATATATCTTTATTGCCCTTATAATTTCTTCATCTTCATATGTCCCTAGCATTTTTATATAGAGTAGAAAATACTCTCAATATTTTTCAATGGATCAGTTTGACAGAATTAACCTACCTAAAAATAGACATTGATATTGTACTTCAATCTCACTTAATTGTGACCATAAATAAAATTAATGAAGGCAGTCATCTCTATGGTCTTATGTAAAAGTCCTACCAAGTCGTACAAAGATATCATGGCCCACAGTGTCAACTAAGTAGGATTCATAGGGGGACCTAAGTCACAGTCATGGAGCCTGCATGGATCTGTTCTAGGTCTTTTACTTACATAATGTGGTTGTTTAGCTTGGGGTTTTTGTGAGACTCCTAAAAGTGGGCACGGGGGTATCTCAGACATACTTGCCTGCTCTTATGATCCTTTTTCTCCTATTGTGTTGCCTCATACAACTTTCATATGAGAATTTGTGCCTACTCTTTTCACATCTTTTTGTGCCATGTTCACTTGTTATCACGAAGAGGCCTGTCCTTTTCTTAAAGGAAACAGAGGAAATGGTGGCCTGGTGGAGAAGAGAGGTACTACAGAGGGACTGGGAGGTGAGGAGGGAGGGAGTCTGAAGTTGGGAATTATTGTGTGAGAGAAGAATAAATAAAAAAGAAAAAAAAATGTAAATTTCTGGTTATTTAAAATGCCTTATCTGGCAGACAATATTTTTTGAAGGAATAAGTTCATTAAATAAAAGATAAAGAAATCTAAAGGGGGATATCTATGAATCTATAGAAGAGCTCACATAGTGGGCAGAACTATTATTACCTGGAAGAAAGAATTGGGTCTAAAGTACACAGTGTACAACCAAGTGTATTGTGTGACTTGTTGAGCAGAATTCAGCTAACTACTGGATATCCTAATCTAATGACCACAAAATAAAATACACCATTTTGCATTTTGTGGTGGTGGTGGTGGTGGAAGGTATTCACGGGGTACATTTCATGAACTCTCTTTACCTTTTAACATTACTGAATAACCAACTGATTACCTATATACTGAGCTTTAATCCTTGATACAGTACTTTCTTCTTGTCCACTTGACACAAATTATCTGAGAAGATAGAACCACAATTAGAAAAGTACATCCATAAGTTGGCCTGCATGTAAGCTTATTGGTATTTTTTAAATTGGTGATTAATTTGGTATGGTTCAGACCTTGGTGTGTGGTACCATCCCTGGGATGGTGGTCCTGGGATAAATATTAAAACAGAAGTACAATCTGTGGAAAGCAAACTAGTAAGTAGTATTCTTCCATGGCCTCTGCATCAGTACCTACCTCTTTTCATTAAGGATAAACTGTGATGAAGAAGTTTAAGTGAAATAATCCTTTTCCTCCTTAAGTTACTTTGTATTATACTATTCATTCATCACAGTAAAAGAAACTAAGTCAAGTACTGCCTTTCAAAATTTTACTTGAGTTTCTTGCTAACAAATGTGATCTTTAATCTGAGAAAGCATTGATATAGCTCTGCTAGGATATCTGCTCATCTACCAAAAATGGGAGCACTCTGAGTATTCTAATAAAACTAAAATTGTAGCATCCACTTAGCTCATATTAGTGGTTCATAGCAGTGACATATAACAAAAATGGATTATTTTATTGCTGGAATAATCAGCTGTGACTTTCATCATTAATCTGATTTATTGATATTAAATAAGGTTATGAAGGAGTTTGTATGAACTAGCCTATATTGGGTATTGTCTATTTTCTCATGTCTTATGAAACCAATACACTAATCACAGCTTAACAGAGCATAGCAATCAAGAATATGTTTTTATCTCAGGCCCACATAAAAGAGCTGTACTTTGAGAGGCTCCATCCAGAAGCTGACTCAGAAGGATGCAGATACCCACAACCAAAAAGTGGATAGAGCTTGAGGACTCTTTTGGATGAACAGGAGGTAGTATTGCTAGCCCAGAAGTGAATAGGAACTTCACAGGAAGACCCATACTGTCAACTAACCTGAAGCATTAGAGATCTCAGAGGCTGAATTACCAACAAAAGAACACCCATGTACTAGACCTACACCTCCCTGAACATATGTAGCAGATATGCAGCTTGTTCTTTAGGTGGGTCCCTAACAACTGGAGTGGGAGATATTCCAAAAGCTTTTATCTGTATGTGCAATATGTTCTAGCTGGGATAACTTGTCTGTCCTCAGTGGGAGAGGAAGAGCTGAGCCTTGAAGAGACTTGAGGTGCCATGATTGAGGGATACGCACGGGGCCTATACCCACTCAGAAAGAATGGGAGAAAGGATGGAGGAAGCATGGTGGGAGGGGATGACCAGGAAGACAATGAATGGGGTGTACAGTGAATAAATATAAAGAAAAAAGGAAGAAAGAGAAATGAAGGAAGGAAGGAAGGAAAGAAAGAAAGAAAGAAAGAAAGAAAGAAAGAAAGAAAGAAAGAAAGAAAGAAAATTTAAAGAAAAGACTATGTATTTCTTAGGAATAACATCCTTACACTCTTGAGGAAGATATAAGTAGTAAGCCCTGTTAATATTTTACATATTGTTTACCATTAGTATTTTTGAGAATTTCACACATGTAAACTAGATTTACAGAATTTCCACAGGACTCTCTCTTCCCTAATGTCCTCCAACTCCCTCACAACTTCATGACTTCTTCATTAAATACACATGCATATATATATATATATATATATATATATTCACATGTTTTGTGTTTAGGACTGATAGCTTCTTATTGAATAACCTGCTAGGGGGGCTTATCCCTGGAGAAGAATTTTTCTCCCATTATAAATGGCCAGAAATTGTCTATAGCTATTCATCAAAAGAAGAGCTAATTAGAAAATTTGTCATGCTGTTAGAACTGAATATCTCCTACAAGAGTAATGAAACTAGATCCACATTTTTAAACATATACAAAGATAATTAAACATTAATCAAATATTTGAAATTTGTCTTTGAAAATTTCAAGCAGCTAGAAGAAATCATAGGTAAAACATTTTCCAATGTAGACATAAGCCGAGAATTTCTAACAAAAATTGGAATCCAGTGGGCAATTATACCAAAACTGACAATTTTAATAGAATTATAAAGCTTCTGTAAAGGAAAAAAGAAAAAAACAAACAAATCCAATAATCATTATGAAAAGATAGCTCAGAAAATAGAGATAAAAGAACCATTTAACACCTACATTTAAATAAAAGATTAATATGTAGAATGTGTAAAGAATTTCAAAAATTGAATACCAAAATGTCACAAGTCATCTGTTCAATCAATGGACCAGGGAACTAAATAATACACTCCTGAAAAGACATAAATGATAAAAGTATTTGAAAATATTTTCAATACCTTTAGTTATTGGTGAAGTTAAAATTAAAACTATCTTGAGATTTCACCACATCTTAGTCAGGAAAACTGTCATTAAAAAAATAAAAGAACAAATACTGTACAAGAAATACCTTATACCCGTTTGATAGAACCACTAGCAAAATTAGTATGGTGACACATCATGAAAGCAAAGATGGAACGATAGTGGTGTACATCTCTGTATAGCCAAAGAACTCTAGGTAGGTACACCACAGAGATATTTTCACAAACATGTTTATTGCTGTATTGTTCACAATAACCAGTAAATATAACCAGCCTAGGTGTTAATGAATAGATTAATAAAGATAATATGATACAAACCTCAAAAATAATGTATACAACAACAAAGACAAAAGTAAGTGATATTTCCAGGCAATTGGATGGAATTATGTCATTGTTAATCTTCATTATCAGTTCAGGTGGATGAAAATTATCTGGAGCCACATCTCTAGGTCTGTCTTTAAGGAATATTCTAAGGGTCTAGGGATATGTGGATATTCAGGAATATATCTAAGAATAACTACTGTTCCCTATATTATCTTGATTTTGTTGTTACAAGAGTAACACACACACACAGACACACACACACACACGCACAATTAAAGCAATGTTTCTCTTATGACTCAAAAGTAAGTGAAAGAATCTGAAATTTACAAAGCATTAGAAAATTAAAATGAATTTGAGCCTTGAAACAATTGACTCACCTGTGAAATTGAGATGGAACATTATCTCCTTGCCTTAATAATATTCTCAATTAAACACAGAGCAATATAAAATTATTCTTTTTACCTTGTAGACAATTCATAACCAGAATTCAAATGGTATAGAAGAACTTAAGTATTTCTAATTTTCTATTGAACATTTACTTAGTCAGAGGTTCCTTGAATCATTTGGCAGATAAATCAAAATTCAGGGTTAAATACACCATATTTTGACTATCAAAATACAGAAGTAAAGAGATAATTTTGTTAACCAGAAAGAATTAGTATTTGTATTGGAGTTTTGTTTTGTTTTAAGTCATATCCTCACAGGTAACTTGTAAACAAAGTGCTCAATTATCAGAAACAACACAAGGGTACTCTGTTCTAGTATTCCTAGTTTCTATGAAGGATAATCTTTGCTTCCTATTCAGGTTCAATCACCTGTGTTCTTCAGTAAGAAGATAAAATTATAATAAGATAAAATAATTAAAATATAATCATTCAATGCACTAATCATTATATTTCTTCACAATAAAAATGAACAAGATTTTATAAAATTAAATATGTTTATTTAACGATAAGTTATAAATGTTTATTTAACGATAAGTTAAAATTACAAAAGGAAGATATCTTTTCTCAGATGAGATGAGAGATAGTTCAATATGGAGCCATAATATGTAACTGTGGCTTGAGACTTAGGCTTCCCTCAATTTCATGTTAAAACATTGTAACAATTTGATGACATTTCTATTGTAAAAGAATAAAGAAAGGCACAAATATAGACACTTTTCAAATATACTGGTAAGTACATTAGGTAGTGAGTTATAGCAAAGGTAGGAATTATTAGAGATAAGCCTCAGGTGCTACCTGATAGCACTCTTAGCTTGTTGGTTAGTAGAAACTAGGCTCTGCTAAGTTAATACACTTCAAAAAGTTTATCCTGATAGTCACATGGATGTTAAATCAGATGCAGAGGTGGCAAAGGAATGCATAATAAGAGTGCTAAAGATAGTCTCTGATAAATTTTAATTAGGCCCTAGTCCTAAAATATTATAAACTTTCCACAATCTTTGAAGTTCAAATCAGTTAATCAGCCCTGCAGAAGATTCAGTGAAAAGCCATGGCTTCTTTCCAAGAACTTTCATTCACAATACTCAACAAAGTTAGACAGTATAAATGCATCTGTTTTGACGTTACAAATGTGTCTGAATCAAGCTTGAACTTCCTTGTAAAGGCACTGCAGTTATTCATAAAAACTCTTTGCATATCTCCTTAAAATTTTGAAGCAAAAAAGTAATGGCCTATAATAATTAAGACACAGTACATAGGAAAGAAGCTAAGAGATGGTGGGGATATTAGCATATATTTATTTTGTAAGAGCACAAACACTAATAATAACATACTTTCTCCTCATAAAGTTATAAGACAAATAATATAATGGAAGTTCTGAGAATTTAAATATGTTCAGAAACTCCAGCTAAACTATTTGATAGACTACAATTAAAGGCAGCCGAGCTGAAAATCAACTGTCAAGTGTCAGAATGATAAGAATCTAGAATGATGAAACAATTCATGAGTTCTTACCTGTCAAAGGCAAGGTTAATTAAATCATTAAAGGCTCAAGTTTGAATAACAGCCAGAGAAGTCCACAAATGGTGATTAAAAATAAGTCTTAGTGGCTTTCTGCTAGGAAACCTACAGTCTCTGTTGTCAGGAACACAGGTAGGCTGTTTGCTCTTCTTCACCGCCTCCATTATGGTTATCCTATGGGTCTCCTAGTCCTGCCAATACTGGTTGCATATAGGAGACTAGCATGGCTGTCCTCTGAAAGACTATCCCAGCAGCTGAGACAGCGATGCAGAAACTCACAGCTGAGCATTGGACTGAGCAGAGACCCCTATGGAAGAGTTAGGGGAAGGATAAAAGGAACTGAAAGGGATGGCAAACCCATAGGGAGAAGAACAGTGTCAAGAAACCTGAAACCATGGGAGCTTGCAGAGACTGAGCCACCAAGCAAAAAATGTACACAGGCTCATCTGAGCCTTCCCCCTGACGCCCCCCTCCCCCTCCCGTCTTCCCAACAGAGTAGAGGATTGCCTTGTTTGGCCTCAATGGGAGATAATTAGCCTAATACTGTACTATAGAGACTTGATGGCCCTGGGAGGGGACACAAATATTGCCCACTCACAGAGGTAAAGGAGAAGAGGGTTGGGAGGGAAGATCTCTCGAAGGGGGAACCGGGAGGGGGTAACATTTGGATTGTAAATATATAAAAAATTAAGTAACAATAAAAATAAAGGTAAGAGCAATTGTTTTAAATTATGAATAGTAATCTGCAATTGACAGCATTGATGTGGTAGGGGACATCTCCAGGACTAGACAGAGACATGGGAATGGGATAAGGGTGTTACCCAAGAATCAATGGGGGTATCATAGCGTTGGGGATATGGAACCTAAACAAGTCACCTCCTATAGCCAGGAAGGAACCCCAATGGAGCTATAGGGTTATCAACTCATCACAACACTTCCTACCCAAACTTTGTTATGTCTATTAGAAATGCAGGAATGGGGAATGGAGCAGAATCTGAGGGAATGGCCAAACAATGACCCAATGACCAGTCCAACTTGAGACTCATCCCATGGGCAAGCACCAATTCCTGATAGTATTTTTTTTTTTTTGAGACAGAATCTATGTAGTCTTGGCTGTCCTGGGGCTCTTTTTATTTATTTATTTATTTTTTTTTGTGCCCTGTCCCCCTCACTCCCTACGCTAGTTAGAGTCTTAACTCTAATCTTTTTTTTTCTTTTTTTTTCCTTTTTTTTTCTTTTTTTCGGAGCTGGGGACCGAACCCAGGGCCTTGCGCTTCCTAGGCAAGCACTCTACCACTGAGCTAAACCCCCAACCCCCAATCCCTGATAGTATTAATGATACTCTGTTATGCTTACAGATAGGGGTCTAACTTGGCTGTCCTCTGAGAGTGTCCACTCAGCAGATTACTCAGGATGATGCAGACACCCATAGCTAAACAGTGGATTGAGCTTGCAAAGTCTTATAGAAGAATAGAAGGAAGTATAACAAGCCCTGGAAGAGGTTGGAACTCCACAGGAAAAACAATAGAATCAACTAATCTTGAACATTAAGGCTCTCAGAGACTGATTCACCAACCAAAGAATGTATATAGGAGCTGAACCTAGGCTTCCCTGCACATATGTAGCAGATGTGCAGATTGGTCTTCGTGTGGGTTACAAACAACTGGAACAGGGGCTAATCCTAAAGCTGTTGCCTTTATGTGTAATAAGTTCGTCTAGCTGAGCTTCCTTGTCTGGCCTCAGTGGGAGAGGGTGAGTCTAGCTTTGCAGAGACTTGAAATTAGAGGATGGGACTTCAATCTTTTCTACTTTGATAATTTGACTCCTGTTTTAATATGGGATCCTCACAGTGTGGTAATGCATTAAAAATAATCTTTCATAGCATTCCCAGGCTGTGTTGATGAATTTTTAGTCCATAGAATGTCAATTTTCATAACTACCTGAATACTAAATAAATACTTTTATCACACAGATATATTTACTGTCTCAAATTGTTCATAGATTAAGAAAAACAAGTTCATTATACTAAATGAGGACTGTATTGTATCTCATTTCAGGAAGCAAGTATATATAAGCAGAATCAGAATGTTCAGATATCATTGTGATTGTTACTCTCTATTTCACTAATGGAGCTAAAGTGTAAATAAGTATTCCTGAGACAAACTTGGAGGTTTGATATTTGTACTGACTAGAAAAGGTCAGTTTTTAGCTTGGTTTCACTATTCAAACTGATCTCATCTGTAAATATTGCAACTTCAATCTCAGCAGTTGACAGAAAACAGAATATGTAGATAAAATCCAGTTGCAGCTTTGCAGTATACGATGGCTTAATGACTTTCATGACAAGTAATAGCACAAAGGAAAAAAGAAAATATTAGCAATAATGAGACCTACATGAATAGTACCCTCTATCTACAACAAGGAGTTGTACCCACACAATCATAACAATGTAGTTTCCTAATCAAGACATTACAATGACATCAGTTGGCACACTAACATGGATAAGTAAAATGGCAAAAGGCTCCAATTGGTTCATTGTCCTGATCTCCTTTATATAGAAAGGAGAAAGGACCAAGAAAATGGGGGTTCTGGCAATATTACAAAGTATAACAATATTGAAAATTTCTGGACATTCACCTGGGGCATCTTCTCTGTGGGACATATTTCACAAAAGACCCAAAACAATGTGGGCTTCAGCAAAGGACATCAAGAACTTTACCTTTCTGAAAAACTCACAAAATACCAACTTTCCTGTTGCGATGTACACATTGGTAAAATAGAAGAAGTGTTATAGAATCAACCAAATGTTCTCTGGTTGATACTGAGGTCTACTCCACATTAGTAATTTATGCTAGGTTTTCATAAATACACTGAAAATTCCATGGATAAGTGAATCGTAGGTTCAAAGCGGAAATGCAGCATTGTTTAATATAGATTGACAGAGCACCAAACTGCATTTTAAATGTTTGTGTTCATAGCAGTTGACAAATGCTGTTGTCAGTCTTGTACGTATCTGCTTACCATAATGAGAATAAGGCTTTTTTTTTTTATTAACTTGAGTATTTCTTATATACATTTCGAGTGTTATTCCCTTTCCCGGTTTCCGGGCAAACATCCCCCTCCCCCCTCCCCTTCCTTATGGGTGTTCCCCTCCCAACCCTCCCCCCATTGCCGCCCTCCCCCCATAGACTAGTTCACTGGGACATCTGAGTAACATAGCATTTGTAGCCCCCCCTTTTAATATCCAGGGAATGTGGTGGCAGAAATGTTTCTAAAGACTCAGATACTTGACCACTTGGTTTCTAGTAGGTAGTGCTTTCTTCTAGCGAACCAGGACAGAGGAACTGTCCTGGGTTGATTTGGTGGTAAATATTGCACAGGCGGTATTTCTCTTTTCTTCTTTCTTTCCCTTCCTTCCTCCTTCCCTCTTTATATCTTTTCCTGCTTTCTCCACATTCTCTCTAAATATGGAATAGGGTGTAACTCTCAGCTACTTCTTTACTGCCATGCCTGCTGCCCTGCTCCCCACCACGATGAGGGACTAAACCTCTGAAACTCTAAGCAAACCCTCAATTAAGTACTTGCTCTTATAATAGTTGCTTTGGACATGGCCTTTTCTCACAGCAATAGAATAGTGACTAAGCCAGCCAGTGGACATTAAAAAGATAACTAACAACCACTTGGAAAAATCTCATCACAGTAAGTTAAAGATTCTATGAGGAATCTGCAAATTTCTACTTAGCAATCTCTATTTTATGGAGGAATTATATATATTTAAAAATTTCATAAAGCTATATAATGTACTTGGTCATATCTACCTTCCCCCTCTCCCTCCAGCTTCACAATATCTCCCTCAAATATCTTCCATCTTACTATCAACTTCATTGGCTTTGTTTTTCTCACCCACTAAATCCAATTAGTGTTTCCCATATGTGTCTATGTGTGAGGGCTCAACCACCTGGCCATGGGCAACCTATAGCAATGACTGTTGCCCTCAAGAAAAAGTTACCTTTGTTCCTGCCTCTGTAACCTTGAGCTGCAGCCATGTCACACTAGTCTCCTTAGCAAGCGTCACCATGACAACCTGAATCCACAGTGCCAAACAGAACGCAGGAGTGTAAACAATGCAGCTGCAGCCTCCTAACATTTTGTACTCTGAGCTTTTGAGCAAGAGTCATGGAAGCTTCAATAAGGAGAAGATTCTGCTTTTATCTGTTTCTTTCTCTCTCTCTCTCTCTCTCTCTCTCTCTCTCTCTCTCTCTCTCATTCTCTCTCTGTCTCACACACACACACACACACACACACACACACACACTCACACACATCCACACAGAGAGAGAGAGAGAGAGAGAGAGAGAGAGAGAGAGAGAAAGAGAGAGAGAGATACAGACACACACACACACACACACACACACACTGAAATATCATGAACTGCACATTTCTTTTTCTGATTTATTTAGGAACTGTATTAATAATTCCAGATGCTAAATTTTGAAATTCACAAGTTATTCTCAGTTGTGTAAACGTGATGAAGGCGGCCACATTTTTGCTCCTGATAGAATCTACAGCATAATGCATATCAGGTACTTTATTAAAAATACTTGTGAAAAATGTGAAACCAGTGGATTTAATAATATATAAAGCTACTAATGATTTTTAAAAACAGAAAGGTGTACATAAATTTTCAATTAACAATTGTGAATACTTTGTGTTTACATGATTTGGCTGACCTCAAAAATTATTTTCAATGACTTAAGAACAATGATTAATACCATGTTTGTAATCATGGGTTAAGGCTCCCATTTAGGGTATACATCTGTGAGGTACAACAATAAAGGAGAAACATTTTAAATATTGCTTTCATAATTTATGTGTGGGTTTGACAATGCTGGAAACAGAATCAAGAATTGAGATTTGCTCAAAATTCATGTCAATTTTATCTTCTTTGTATACATTTTCAGTATTTTCAGTAGGTATTTTGTAATGGTGTATCAGCTTCATGTATTTTGCACACATTTCTTCAGTAAAATTTGTTCCCATTACTGCATTTCATGGAGAAACAGTCAAAAGGGATGTCTGTTATAATCAAACTTAAAGTCTGAATTCAATGGTGATGCTAGTCAAAAAAATCACACTGAAGTCGGTACAAATATTCTTTTTGGGGGTGGGATAGTTAGCATATGCTCAGCCCAGGAAATTAGAAGGTATGGCCTTGTTGGAGTAGGAGTGTCACTGTGGGCATGGGGTTTAAGTCTTTCATCCTAGCTGCCTGGAAGCCAGTCTTCCACTAGCAGCCTTCAGATGAAGATGTAGAACTCTCAGCTCTGCCTGCACCATGCCTGCCTGGATACTGCCATGCTCCCTCCTTAATGATAATGGACTGACCCTCTCAACCTATAAGCCATCCCCAATTAAATTCTGTCCTTTATAAGACTTGCATTTCTCATAGTGTATGTTCACAGCAGTAAAACTCTAACTAAGACAGAGGGTAAATAAATTTCCATCTCATTATATCTAAAATCAGAAATATTAAAATTATTATTCTGTAAAATTCAACACATTTTCACCCAGACGTGATTATAGTAAAAACCATGTAAGAGAACATTTTTTTGTAACAGTGCATTCAAACAATGAAATGCAAAGGCACAGCTAAGTTTCAATTAACAAATAGAAAAAAAATCAAAGGAGGTTTGATGTGCCCAGTGCTACTGTCAGTTTCCTTATAGACTTAAAATCATTCAGAAAATGGGCTCCAAATAGGATGATGATAGTATCAGAAATAAATTTTATTAAAACATAAAATACACTTGACTCTGGAAAGAAGTACATTTTCTTTAATTAGAACAGTATATGTTATTTATTTCATTATTGTTTTCTTTTTGAGATTTTAATAGGGTTATATCCTTTCCCTGCTTCCCTCTTCTCCCTACAAATCATCCTCTATATCTCTCCACACCCTTTGAATTCATGGCCTTTTTTCACTAATTATCATTACGTATTTATATTAAGTAAAATATTATATGAATTATATACATATATGTTAATATAACATGCAATATAGTTTATGTATTATAAAATTATTGTATACACAATATAAATATAATATTTTGTATATAAATATATTTATATTATACATAAATGTATGTATTATATAAACTTATATACTATATAAATTTCTAGTATTGTAAATATAATAATATTTTATAAAAACAATGTAATATATTTCTTCATAAATAAAATACATTGTATAATGTTACTTATGTCTATCTTGTATTTATTCTTTTCATTTATAAATATATACTTTTTAATTCTTCTTTCATATAGTGTAGCCCAAGAGCAGTTGCCATCTGTCACTTCTCACAGTCTCTTTCTTCTAATTCACATCTCCCATGATCGATCCACTTTTTCATTTCCATTCAAAAAAGAGCTGACCTCCCAGGGACATCAACCAAATAAGGCATAATATAAGACCAGGCATATATTAACACATCAAAACTGAACAAAGCAATACAGGAGGAAGGAAAGCATCCCGCAGGTAGGCAAAAAAGTCAGGGACAATTTAGCTCTCACTGTTCAAAGATTCCCACAAGAACAAACCACTACTCAGCCATAGCATATATGCAGGACACTGGTCAGACCCTAACCAGCTCCCTGATTGCTGCAAGTTCCCATGAGGTACAGTCAGTTCTGTGGGCTGTGTTCTCTTTATGTCCCTAACATATGTTCCTCCAATCCTTCCAATTTCTCCTCAGAAGGACTCCTTAAGCTTCACCTAAGGTTTGTCTGTGGGACTCATGTTTTTGCTCCCACTAGTTGCTGGATAAAATCTCTCTGGTCTCCTTGGTGTTGACTCTGTTAGTTTCTAGTTCTAGAATACATTCCGTATGCAGGACAAAATGCAGGGCATATGTATTGTAGTTGAACTGGTGTCCCATTTCCTACACTTGTGGTCTTCCTTAGTTATATAAAATGGCTGATTCAGGCTCCCTGTCCCTCATTTTATTGTTTTTGAATAAGTGTATATGTATGTATGTATGATTTTTGTAAAACATATAAAGACTCACATATTAATTTTTTTTGTATTTGTGGGAAGCAGATAGTGGAGATTTTACCCATTTCTTACTCTGCTCTCTTTTGTATCCCAAAAGGCCTTTAGAGACTTGATATTCCAAGGTTGTGGGGTATTCAGGATAGATCTTCTCTCAAGGGAGGGACTATATAAAGCGAAACCAGGAGTAAGTGGGCAGCATTTGGAATGTAATGTGAATAAATAAATTAATTAATGGAAAAAAAAGAGATTTTCAGGAATGAAAATGAGTCAACTTGCAACTTGAAGCTCTCAATGATGGGCACTCTCTTCCTCTTTGTTGTGCACTTAAAGAAGGCAACATCCCCTGTATCAAGAGACACAATTGGCTTGATCCTCATAAAGATATATTTTGTTACAGAAAATGCAAATAATGCAGCTAATCATGAAAGGGCAATACTTGGATGTCCTTAAGCAAAACTTGGGCTATCTAAACTGTGTGTAGTTATTATTTCCTATCATCCCTAAACACAAAATAATAAATAATCACCTGTTATCCAACATGTTTTGGCTTAATAAGACTAATTTTGCTGAAAGTGAGACACACTCATGACTGTTGTCTGTGTCTTCCATAATGATATTCCAGTTTGTAAATATTTATTTAAACATTTTTCCCGTTTGTGATTCATTTCTAAATGTGGACCAACTTTTTGTGTATATGAAGGTGTATAGATGAAAACATACATCTTTAGCATAACTCTTTAGCATTACAAAGATGACATCAATGACCTCATGATTCAATGTTAAGTATCTACTTATTAGGAGGGTTTTCAAGAGGAGAATTCTTGATGATAAGGTCATAAAAACATTTTTTAATTAATTAATTTATTAATTAATTTTTACACTCCAGATTTTGTTCCTCTCCCGGTTCATCCCCCAAAGGGTTCCACATCCCATAACTTCTTCCTTCCCCCTCCACTCCCCTCCTCTCAACAAGGATGTCCCCGCCCACCCACCCCATGAGACCTCTAAACTTCCTGGGGCCTCCAGTCCTTTGAGGATTAGGTGCATATTCTCTGATTGACCCCAGACCCATGATTCCTCTGCAATATATATGTTGAAGGCTTCATTTCAGCCGGTATATGCTGCCTGTTTGGCGATCCAGTGTCTGAGAGATCTCAGCGGTCCAGGTTAATTGAGACTACTGATCCTCCTACAGGGTTGCCCTCCTTCTTAGCTTCCCCTAATTTTTCCCTAATTCAACCAGAGGGGTCAGCAGCTTCTGTTCATTGCTTGGGTGCACACATCTACATCTGACTCTTTCAGTTGCTTGTTGGGTCTTTTGAAGAGCAGTTATAGTAGGTTCCTTTTTGTGGACACAAAACTTTTTAAAAAATACATACTACCTCAGATTTGAATTTGCTTACACATATTTATTAATATTTTAGTTTTTGCAAACAGGATTTTTTACACAGCTTTTTTTTGTAAATACCCAGGTTCATGTTATCATTATTTCAAAAAGAAAAACATTAAATATCAAAATATGAATGCTAAAGCTTAATTTTTTTATAGACAGGGTAACACAACACCAGGCTTCCTTGAATTATTATTAGATTCATTTAATCTTCCCATTTTGGAAATATACTTGGAATTCTTTAAGTTTCTTTCAACAAATCATTTCTTCTACTCAAAATTTTCTTACTTGACAAAGAATGTTATGCTCATGATGATGTAATTTTTAAAATACTTAACTTTACATTTCAACATACTAACAACCATTTTCTCTCATTTCACTCGTATGAATATCTGCTTGGTGGATGGTGCTATAATTCCCTGAAAACAAAAATATAATACGTATTAGAAACATTAGTAATAGGAGCCAGGTTTGATTCCCAGCACCCATTTATTGATTCAGTCTCCTATAACTCCAGTTTTGGGGGATATGATGTATTTGTATGGCATTTGAGAGTACTCCATGCATGTTATATATTTAGATACATTCAGGTAAAACACAGACACATAAAATAAGAAAACAAAATAAAGGGGCCGGGGATTTAGCTCAGTGGTAGAGCGATTACCTAGGAAGCGCAAGGCCCTGGGTTCGGTCCCTAGCTCCGAAAAAAAGAACCAAAAAAAAAAAAAAAAAGAAAACAAAATAAAAATTGTAAAAAATAAAAATATTTCGAAAAAGTAAACTAATTATAGTATTTTACTCAACAATATATAGTATTTCCATATCACTATATAAATTGATAATAGCATTATTGTGTTTTTGTTTATGCATTAAAATTGCCTGACATCATATTTGAAAGCATATATACATTTACTTAATAAATGATAATAGTTTTTTATCATGTGTAATATCATTGAGAAAAATATAAATATGTAGATTTTAGGTTTCTATTACAAAGCAGAACTAACACACATAAATCATCTATTAAAATCATGTTTTGAATCTAGTCAAAGTAAATAAAAAAGATAGGATAAATCAATTTTAATAGCAGGACATCTTTGTATGCCAAACTATTAGACTGGATGCTGGGAACACAAAGGTTCTTGCATTCACAGATAAGTACACATTATAAGCAAAGATAAGAGAAATGTGGAATGCTAAACACTCAGAGCTATCTTTTCAAAGGAAAATGTGTATAACCTGCTTTTGGCCTGAAAGCTAGAAATAGATTTGGTTAATAATCTAGGTGATCTTTGCATTTCTGCATGGCCAAGGTCTCCCATGCTCCTGCAACAAGACTGGCTAGTGGTGGCTAATACTCCTAATGACTCCTGAGGTGTGTACATGTCCAAAACCACAGCACTATCCCATAGGTCTCTAAGGTAAAACATGAAGCCTATTTTATAACCCATCATCATGGAAGAAGTGACATGTATATTTAGAAGAGTTTTAATGAAACATGCTTGCTTGTGCACAGAAAATTGCATTATACCAGAGAACTTTTTCAAAATTTTACTGTACTTAAGTATGCGTAAAATAAACTTCCTGAGGTTAGATTCTAGATTCTAGAATATAGAAGGTTGAAACCACATATTCTACTGATTCTTATTGAACCAGATTTCCTTCTTGCTTCACAGAGTTCATCACTCTTCTGATCATGGCAAAGAAGCCCACAGAAGGATTTTCCCCAGAGAAATTATTCTGATAGGGGAAGGAAGAACCTAAAATTGTACCTATTAGGCAGCTAGTTTTCCTTTGATTTCTACAGTTTTGTTTCAAGGTTTGTGAACCAGTGGTCACGGACTCAGATGCACACATACATACTCACACACTCACACACCACTTGTACACATACACATACAAATAAACACACATGCAAACATCAAAAAATAATCATGTCTCTTGATTGGCGATATAATTAGATCACAATTCTTAGCAATATTATCTCAGGCATTGACTATAGTACAATGACTCTAAAACATAGTGAGATCCATGACAAAAATACATGACACAAAATATTTTTCATATAAACATTAGATTGATATTAATTTTCTGTTATATTTATTAAAATTCATCCCTGATTCTTGTAGTACAGTGAAATATTCTATAAAACTGTGCATGAAATTTCCACTATGGAAAGGATATAAATTATATTAATATGTAAAAGAAATTAAATAAAAAATCATTGCATTCAAAACAAGCTATTTTCACCCCCTTTACACAAGAAAAATGCAATTAGGCAATATAGGGAGGTCAAGTAAAGTAATTTTAATATACTCTTAAAATAAAACAAATGTCTTAAGAGACAGACTTATATTACAGGTCAAAAAGTGATGAACTTAACACACAATTTTCCCTCCAGCACAAATCCCTGGAAGCCCATCCTTGCAACTTTAGGTAAGGTGTCCTTGGTGGCAAACCAAACAAGTTAGAGTAGGTAAGAGAATGATCACCTAGAATCTTCTCTTTCTTCTCAAGCAGGAGAGCAGAGTCATTTGGATGTCAGTGAAATGATAGTCTGAAGATGTGCACAAAGTTTCTGTCAGTTTGCATGATCAGAACACTAATGGCTCAGGCTCTAGGATCAGCAATTCATAAATGAAGACTTACAAAATTGAATACCATCAACAGGACAAAACAGCAGCTGAGAGGTTAGGGAAAGATCTTTACTAATCCCACATCAAACAGAGACCTAATGTCCAAAAATATATAAAGAACTCTAGAAGTTTGATGACAGCAACAAAGCAAATAACCCAATTAAAATATGGGGTACAAAGCTAAACAGTATTCTGAACAGAGGAATCTCAAATGGCTCACAAGTGTGTGTGGATGGGGTGGGGTGGGGGAATGTGAGAGTGAACCTAGCAGAGGAAGTGTGGGATAAAGAGCTAGAAACATGATGCCGTGCATATGCTGGAGGAATCTTGATCAGGCTTTATTCAGCCCAAGATCTCATGTGGCTATAAGCGAACTTGTACAACAGAACAAAGGAAGAGAGCTCAGGGAGATTGTGGCTTCCTTAATCTTCATGAAAATCCCCCTGAGAGAAGGACTCCCTCCCCTACAGAGTCAAAGGAAAGCAAATTAGACTCAATAGGACAGAGTATAAACCCCTCTCCACTTTGGTCCTTGGTTGAACAACTGCAACTTTATTTTCTGGAAAGTTGTATATAAGTTTTGTACTGAACAATAAGTGTTAGATCTGCACACTAATGCTATTCTCCTGGGTCTGAAATATTGGTGGACCCTATGTCCACTTGGTTCTGGATCTGAGAGAGAAGCACTTAAAGAAATGTTCAACCTCCTTAGTCATCAGACAAATACAAATTGAAACAACTCTGAGATTCTCTTTTACACCTATCAGATTGGCTAAGATCAAAAACTCAAGTGAGAGCATATGATGGTGTAGCATGGGGAATACTCCTCCGTAGATGGTAGAAATGCAAACTTTTACAACCACTCTGGAAATAAATTCGGTGGTTTCTCACAAAAGTGGGAATAGTTATACCTCAATACTCGGCTATACCACTCCTGGTAATATACCCAAATGTTGCTACACTATATCACGGGGACACTTGCTCACCTATGCTCAGTCTACTTTCTTATAGCACCCATGACACTTGCCTAGAGGTAGCAACACCCATGATGGACCGGGAAAGGAGGTGCTGTTATCAACATTCATCAACCCTTAACCAAGAACATGTACTGCAACCTTGCCCACAGACCAATCTGATGGAGGTATTGTCTCACTTGAAGTTCCCTCTTACATGACGATGCAATCTTGTTTCAAGTTGACTGAAAACAAAACAAAATAACAATAAAAACAAGGCATCAGGATTTCCCCATGTATCCCCAATTAGTGAGCAAAAGTTTACTTTCCTGCCTGTGTTCCAATCACCAGGATATTATGTCAGAACAACACACACAAAAAGGATATAATACCAGTACTAAGGAAAATTTTTAATATACATAATGGAGGAGATATACGTGTTATGTCTCTAATCACCCAAAGGCTATCCTTAGAGATAGCAGGTATCGTTGAACAGCAGTTAAGAGTGGAAAAAAAAAAGATCAAATGAGATAAAAATTATGTTGTATTTCTAATGTATTTTAATAAGACATTAAGTTAAAGAGAAAGGGCATCACTACCCAAAGACTACACATGGACTGACCCTGGGCTCCAACCTCATAGGTAGCAATGAATAGCCTAGTAAGAGCACCAGTGGAAGGGGAAGCCCTTGGTCCAGCCAAGACTCAATCCCCAGTGAACATGATTATTGGGGGGAGGGCGGTAATGGGGGGAGGGTGGGGAGGGGAACACCGATAAGAAAGGGGAGGGGGGAGGGGGATGTTGGCCCGGAAACTGGGAAAGGGAATAACAATCGAAATGTAAATAAGAAATACTCAAGTTAATAAAGAAAAAAAAAGAGACAGAAAGGGCATCAATGGGAGGAGAAGCCCTTGGTCCTGCCAAGCCTTGATGTCCCAGTGTAGGGAACTGTCAGGGCAGGGAGGTGGAAGGGGTTGGTGGGTGGGTGGGGAACACCCTCATAGAAGCAGAAGAAGGGGGAATGGATAGTGGGTTTATGGCAGGGAAACCTGGAAAGGCTATAACATCTGAAATGTAAATAAAAAGTATCCAATAAACAAAATAAAATAATGATAACCAAAAATATACCAAAAACAAACAACAACAACCAAAAGAAACCAAGTTAGTTGAAAACTTTCAATTTTCTTCCTAGAGTCATTGTTTCAGATGAATATCTATGTGGTATATAGTACAGAGGAGTTAATTGCGGGTAATGTGAATTCAATATTTTTACTTTGAAATATCACTTGCCTCACCCACTTGCCAATTATTTTATACTTCTTCATAAGTCAACATTGGTCCTTTATCTGCATCATAAAGAAAATAAGACAAGAGATCTCCAATAGTAGGCTTCATTTTCAAACACAATACTGAGCTGCTCATGGGAAAACACTCATATCTCTTTGTATCCTTTCAAGATAGTTCATGTGGCTCAACTGTGTCTTTTTAGAAGAGAGCTGAGCATACAGTTAGTGAAGTCTAAATTCTAAGAGCCAAGACTGTATCACTATTATGTATGTTTATAAAAATTACTGCATGAGATGGTGATATTTGGAGCTGTGAAGTAGGGATCCTCACTACCTAAATTGTCATTATAATCCTGTCTACATCAAAGATTCAATATGCTGAGGTTCTTTTTTTAAGATTTGTTGCTTTTTTTCAGTTTATTTATATTTTTAATTAGTTAGAATATAAAGATGACTTAAGACTTTTGTAGAAAGTTAGAAACTATTAAATATTTGTGCTTTAAAGTTGTGTGAGTCTGTAAACATTATTGGATTGATATTACCAAATGAATGCTGAATAAATACATTGAAAAACAAGCATATTTACTAAAGAGAGTTATTCAAACAGAAATATGATACAAATTACATATTCATATCATCACATAGAAAGAAAAGCTACATCTTTAACAAATGTCAATCCCTATTTCTTGCATTTTTGTGTTCATTTGTATGCTGAAATTAAGAAATCACATGTCAAGAACTGGAGAGATGATTCACCAGATAGAAAGCACTTAATGGTTTTAGAGAGGACCCAAGTTTGGCTTCCAGAATTCATGTCAGAAGGATCATAATCACCTCTAACTCAATCTGATACTGTCTTCTGACCTTCATGCTCATTCTCTCATAGGTGATATACACATAGAACCATAAAATGCATACAAATCAAATAGAAGAAAGCAAGGGATGACATATTCTCTGCTTCTGGTCCCTTTTCTAGCTTTTTGTTTTTGTATTACAAATTATGGTTAGGTTAGTGGTTAAGAACAGAAGTTGAGAGGTGAAATGTAGTTGAGTGGTACAACAATACACAACATAGGAAATCTTAGTGTTGCCCTGTTGCTACAGCAAAAGCAAAAACAGCAGCAAAAGCCTCAGGTAAGTGAGTACTGATCCATCTCTGGGAAGAAGGCTGAAGTGTAATAACACCTTACAATATGTTTACCACATGGAAATACTTTGAGGGGAAAAAAAGATTTCCAAGAAGAAAATAATCAAGAGAATGATAACAATTAAGAGTATTTAGGTACTCTTTTTACAGAAGTATCCCCTAGCAAGATCACAATGCCTGATGGTCTGTAAAAGGTACAGAAATCAAACACTCGCTAATGATTTCATTGAACAGGGTCTGCTTTTTTGCTCTCGAGAAACCACTCAAATAGTGGAAGTCTGCTGACTATGATCAGTTAGCATATTATCTCAGATTGGTGAGGGCTTGGTTTAAACAGTGTCCCTGTAATGAATAAGCACATGGAAGGACACCTGGTGTGTGCAGACTCATCTGCAATCCAGCTAACAGCTACTCATGCTACTTTAGTGCTCGGGCTTCAGAAGCATGGTTTATCATGCTTTTTATATGGAAGCACAGTATGCCAGGTAAGCTGGCAGCTAGGTCCATGCCTGCATTTTTTCCTACAAAAGGAAGGACATTAATGAGTATGGTAGTAATAAAGTCCTCAATAGTGAGTGAAAGTAGTCTGATAAGTGGTGAGGGTAGAGAAATAGGATGTACACATTGAAAGGAAACTAACCCACTACAGCATGTGGCTCTGTCAGGCCTTGCCCTCCTCTCATTCCCTCTGTCTTGCTACAATTCTCTGGATTAATGTTTTCTTTTTTATTTTATTGGATATTTTTATTTATATTTCAAATGTTATCTCCTTTCCAAGTTTCCTGTCCATAAACCCCCTTTACCATACCCCCTCCTCCGGCTTCAATGAGGGTGTTTCCACATCCACCCCTTTCCTGCCTCCCCACTCTGACATTCCCTACACTGGGGCATCGAGCCATGGTAGGATCAAGGGCTTCTCCAATTGAAGAGCAACAAGGCCATCCTCTGCTACATATGCAGCTGGAGCTAAGGGTCTGTCCTTATTGTACCCTTTAGATGGTGGTTTAGTCCCTGGGACTCTGGTTGGTTGGTATTGTTCTTATGGGGATGCAACCCCCTTCAGCTCCTTCAATTCTTTTTATAATTGCTCCAGTGTGGACCTCAGTTCAATGGCTGGCGGTGAGCATTCACCTCTGTATTTGTCAGACTCTGGCAGAGGCTTTCAGGAGACAGCTATATCAGGCTCCTGACAGCATGCACTTCTTGGCATCAGCCATATTGTCCTTATGTATATGGTCTGGATCAGCAGGTGGGAAAGTTTCTTGATGACCTTTCCTTCAGTCTTTGCTCCAAACTTTGTCTCCTTCTTTCCTACTATGAATGTTTTTTGTTTCCCATTCTAAGGACTGCATACACACTTTGGTCATCCTTCTCGAGCTTCATGTAGTCTATGGATTGTATCTGGGGCCATCCGAGCTTTTGGGCTAATATCCACTTATCAGTAAGTGCACACCACGTGTTTTTTGTTTGTTTGTTTGTTTGTTTGTTGTGATTGGTTACGTCATTCACTATGATATTTTCTAGTTCCATCCATTTGCCTAAAAATTTCATGAAGACATTGGTTTTAATAACTGAGGAGTACTCCATTGTGCAAATGTACCGTGATTTCTATATCCATTCATCTGTTGAGAGACATCTGGGTTCTTTCTAATTTCTGGCTATTATAAATAAGGCTAGTATGAACATAGTGTTATTTTTGAGCATCATTTGGGTATATGCCCAGGAGTGGTATAGCTGGTTCCTCATTTAGAACTATGTTCAATTATTTTGACAGTATCGGTTGTTACCTGAGTTGTTTTTTTTTTTGTTGTTGTTGTTTGTTTGTTTGTTTGTTTGGTTGGTTGGTTTTATTTTTATCTTGGCCATTCTGAATGGTGTGAGGTGGAATCTCAGGGTTGATTTGATTTGTATTGCCCTGATGACTAAGGATGTTGAACATTTAAGTGCTTCTCAGCCATTGAATATTCCTCAGTTGAGAATTTTTGTTTAGCTTTGTATCCCATTTTTAATAGGGTTACTTGATTCTCTGGAGTTCTTTGTATGAATTGAATATTAGCCCTCTCTTAGATTTAGAATTGATAAAGATATTTTCCACATTTTTTTGGTTGCTATTTTGTCCTAATGAGAATTTCCTTTGCCTTACAGAAGTTTTGAAATTTTATACAGTCACATTTGTCAATTCTTGATCTTAGAGCCTATGCCATTGAAACTGTGTTCAGGAAATTTTCCCCAAGAACAATGTGTTTGAGGCTCTTCCCCATTTTTTCTTCTATTGGGTTGAGTATGTCTGGTTTGATGTGGAGGTCCTTGATTTACTTGGACTTAAGCTATGTACAAGGCGATAAGTATGGGTCTATTTGCATTCTTCTACATGCTGACCTCCAATTGAACCAGCACCATTTGTTGGAAACGCTGTCTTTTTTTCCACTGGATGGTTTTAGCTCCTTTGTCAAAGATCAAGTGACCAGAGGTGTGTGGGTTCAATTCTGGGTCTTCAGTTCTATTCCATTGACCTATCTACCTGTTTTGAGCCAATACCGTGCAGATTTTTTCATTATCGCAATATAATACTGCTTGAGGTAAGGAATAGTGATTCCCCCCAGAAGTTCTTTTATTGTTGAGGATAGTTTAGCTATCCTGTTTTTTGGGATTCCAAATGACTTTGCAAATTGCTCTTTCTAACTCTATAAAGAATTGAGTTGGAATTATAATGGGAATTGCATTGAATCTGTAGATTGCTTTGGTCAAGATGGCCATTTTTACTATATTAACCCTGCCAATGCATGAGCGTGGAAGATCTTTCTATCTTCTGAGAGCTTCAATTTCTTTCTTCAGAGGCTTGAAGTTCTTATGCAGATTTTGCTTGGTTAGAGTTACATGACGATATTTTATATTATTTGTGATTATTGTGAAGGGTATTGTTTCCTTAATTTCTTTCTCAGCCTGTTTATCCTTTGATTAAAGGAAGACTACTCATTTTTTTTGAGTTAATTTTATATCCAGCCACTTTGGTGACGCTGTTTATCAGGTTTTGTAGTTCTCTGGTTGACCTTTGGGAGTCACTTAATTATATGATCATACCATCCACAAATAGTGATATTTTGTCTTCTTCTGTACCAATTTTTATCCCTTTGACGTCCTATTGTTGCCCGATTGATCTGACTAGAACTTTTAGTACTATATTGAATATGTAGGGAGAGATTGGACAGCCTTGTCCAGTCCCTGTTTTTAGTGGGATTGCTTCAAGTTTCTCTCCATTTAATTTGATGCTGGCTATTTGTTTGCTGTATATTGCTTTTACTATGTTTAGGAATGAGCCTTGAATTCCTGATCTTTCCAAGACTTCTAACATGAAGGGGTGTTGAATTTTGTCAAAAGCTTTCTCAGCATCGAATGAGATATGTTTTTATTTTTTTAGTTTGTTCATATAGTGAATTACGTTAATGGGTTTCTGAATATTGAGACATCCCTGCATCCTGGGATGAAGAGTATTTGACCAAGTGGGATGATCATTTTGATTTGTTCTTGGATTTGCTTTGTGAGAATTTTATTGAGTAATTTTGCATCTATACTCACAAGGGAAATTGGTCTGAAGTTCTCTTTTTTTGTTGGGTCAATTTGTAGTTTAGGTATAAGTGTAATTTTGGCTTCATAGATAGAATTGGGAAGTATTCCTTCTATTTCTATTTTGGCAAATAATTTGTAGAGTATTGGTACTAGATCTTCTATGAAGGTCTGATAGAATGCTACATTAAATTTATCTGGTCTTGGGCTTTATTTTTGGGTTGGGAGTCTTTTAATGACTGTTTCTATTTCTCTAGAAGTTATGGGACTGTTTAGATGGTTAATCTGATCCTGATTTAACTGTGGTACTTGGTATCTGTCTAGAAACTTGTCTATTTCCTCCAGATTTTCCAGTTATGTTCAGTATATGCTTTTATAGTAGGTCTGATGATTTTTTTCAATTTTCTCAGTTTCTGTTGTTATGTCTCACTTTTTATTTCTTATTCTGTTAATTTGGATACTGCCTCACTGCCCTCTGGTTAGTCTATCTAAGGGTTTATCTATATTGTTGGTTTTCTCAAAGAACTAGTTCCTGGTTTTGTTGACTCTTCATATAGAAATTTTTGTTTCAATTTGGTTGATTTCAGCACTGAATTTGATTATTTCCTGGATCTACTGCTCTTAGTGGTATTTGTCTCTTATTGTTCTAGTGCTCTGAGGTATACTGTCAGGCTGTTAGTGTATGTTCTAGCCAGGTGCTTTTTGGAGACACTCAGAGCTGTAACTTTTCCTCTTAACACTGCTTTCATTGTGTCCCACTAATTTGGGTATGTTTTGCCTTCATTTTCATTAAGTTCTAAAAATATAATTTCTTTCCTTATTCCTTTCTTAACCAAGTTATTATTGAATAGAGCATTGTTCAGCTTCCATGCGTATAGGGCTTTTCTGTTGTTTTTGTTGTTATTGAAGGCTAGCTGTAGTCCCTTGTGATCTAATAATATGCATGGGATTATTTCAATCTTCTTGTATCTGTAGAAGCCTGTTTTGTGTCTAATTATAGGGTTGATTTTGGAGACAGTACCATGAGGTGCTGAGAAGATACGTTCTTTGTTTTAGGTTGAAATGTGATATAAATATCTGTCAAATCCATTTGGTTCATAACTTCTGTTAGTTTCACTGTGTCTCTGTTTAGTTTCTCTTTCCATGATCTGTCCATTGATCAGAGAGGGGTGATAAAGATTCCCACTATTATTGTGTGAGGTAGAATGTGTGTTTTTAGCTTCAGTAAAGTTTATGAATATAGCAACCTGAGCACATGGAGCATAGATATTCAGAATTGACAGTTCCTCTTGGTGGATTTTTCCTTTGATGAATATGAATATTATGTGATGGGAGGATTTTCTTTTCTGGTCCAATCTATTTGGAGTTCTGTATTTTTCTTGCATGTTCATGGTCATTTTTTTTTTTTAGGTTAAGGAAGTTTTCTTCTATAACTTTGTTGAAGATATTTACTTGCCTTCTGAGTTCGGAATTTTTGTTCTCTTGTATACTCCTTTTCCTTAGGTTTGATCTTCTCATTGTGTCCTGGATTTCTTGGATGTTTTGGTTTAAGAGCTTTTTGCATTTTTGCAATTTCTTTGACTGTTATGCCAATTTTTTTATGGTATCTTCTGCCTCTCTTCTATCTCTTGTATTCTGTTGGTAATGCTTGCATCTATGACTCCTGATCTCTTTCCTAGGTTTTCTATCTCCAGGGTTATCTTCCTTTGTGATTTCTTTATTGTTTCTATTTTTTAGATCCTGAATGCTTTTGTTCAACTCCTTCACCTTTTGGTTGATTTTTGTATTTCCTCTTTAAGGGCTTCTATCTATTTAACTGTGTTGTCCTGTATTTCTTTAAGGGAGTTATTTGGGTCCTTCTTTTTTTTTTTCCCTGGAGGTGAGGATGGAACCCAGGGCTCTACCACTGAGCTAAATCCCCAACCCCTTATTTGGGTCCTTCTTAATGTCCTCTACCATCATCATGAGTTGTGATAAGTTGTGTGTGTTAAATCAAAACCTTGCTTTTATGGGGTGTTAGGGTATCCAAAGCTTGCTGTGGTGGGGTAACTGGGTTGTGATGATGCATAGTGGCCTAGGTTTCTGTTGCTTATATTCTTGCCCTTGCATCTTACCATCTGCTTATCTCTGTTGTTAGCTTGTCTTGCTGTCTCTGACAATGGCTTCACCTTCCTGTAAGCTAGTGTGTCAGTACTACTGGAAGACCAGCTTTCTCCACACAAGATCTAGATACAGAGAGCTGGGGCAATGGGTGAGCTCAGGGCACAGACAGAAACTGGAAGCATCCTGTCCCATGTTTCCTGTGTCTTGAGGACTCTAGGCAGGTTCCTCTTGGGCCAGGAATGTGCGCAGAAGTGGTGCTCTCACATGTGCTCTCAGGAATGTCAGCACTTTTGGCAATCCAGAAGCACCTGTGTACAAAAGAGTTGTTATACAGGGTCAGCTTCAGGCACAGGTGGAAACTAGAAGCTCCCTGGAGTTCTTAATGACAATACAGATGGGTAGTTGAGATCACAGTGAAGTTTATACCAAGTTTGTGAGTTTTGTCACTGACAATGGGAAACTAAAACAAAAAGGAGAAAATCTCAGGGCAATGGCATAATCATAATTTCATATAATAAAAAAATAATAATACTCAGTCTCTCCTAAAAATCATCTCACACCTTTATTAATATTATAGAGTATAATTTCTGAAATGTCCACAGTATGTTCCCTAGAGAAATTCAAGAGTAAAAACAGGTTCATACATAAAGCATATTGTACTGAAATGTTTGGGCCTCATTTAGAGACACAGTGGGAGGGTTAATTTTTGTTTTCATTCAAACAAGTGTCATACATTGCTACTAAAACCTAATTATATAAAGTTTATATAATAATATATCCTGAGAAGGAGTTTCCAAGCTAGTTACTGATAGGATGCAATATGGTTATTGTAGAAAATGACTTTGACAGTGATTTTGCAAACTAGCCTAGTCACAGAACAACAGTATACAAAAATTATTGCTCCCTTTTAAATAATGACTTTCTTTTACTTTTTGAGGTTATACTATAATTTTATCATTTGCACCCTTCCCTTCCCTCCCTCCAGGTGCTCCCATCCCCTACACGGTTCCCTTCCAAATTCATGGTCTCTTTTTTCTTTTAGTGTGTGTGTGTGTGTGTGTGTGTGTGTGTGTGTGTGTGTGTGTATCTATATCTATATCTATCTATGTGTGTGTACGTATGTATATGTATATACAAAGAATATATAATCAACATATAAAAATGTATATATAAAGAACGTTATGGTTTCTATCATATTTTAAAAAATATTTGCTTTTGCTTTAGTGATTGCTTAACACAAATTTCTCTAAATATATTATAGATATATATGTAGTTGTTATGGAGCGAGCCTTTTTTTGTTTACCAACCTCATACACTACATATATATAGATGGATAGTCCCATAAATATTTGTGTATGTTATATTTATAATATATATTTGCTTCTAAATATATATATATACATATATATTTATAATTGTAGGAAAATGTACTTTAATATATAAGTACAATTATATTTTTATAAATATTAATATATAATATATGAATAAATATTTATTACATTTATTCATATAAATAAATATATATTTATGTGACTATAAATATATTCACACAATACATACATTCCTAAATACAAAAATAAAATTATATAGCTCTAAATAATCATATATTACCTATAAATAATTAAATATTTTTCTGATAAATAATATGCATTTATATTTCTATAAATATAGTTTTATAATATGTACATCCTAAATATATAGCACCATTTCTCTTCTCCAAATATTTATACATTTCATATAAACACAGGGTGATTTGGCTCTCCATGAGTGACCTCTGCCTTCTTAGAGTTAAAGTGGAGCAGATTATGCAGGAACTGACAGTATGAGAAGATGACTAGGAGAGTAGGGAAGGCATGCAATATGGATGTAAATAGAAGAAATAATAAATAGAAAGAAAAATTATATATATATATATATATCCTAAATATATAAATGTATAGAATATATATATATATATATATATTTAGTATATATATATATATCCTAAATATATAAATGATAGAATGCCTTTGTGTCAAGACAGGACTGGTACTAATGATGATATTCAAACATCCTATCACAGAAGAGAGAAAGGAAAGTCAGAATGGGACAGAGCCACCCTAGCATCCTTAAAATAGTTATAAACTTATAAACTACTCAACAATGTATGAATGACAGAACTAAAAGCATTTTGTAAATTTCATATGTCAAAATATCACTCCAAAATCGTGATTAAAGATTATATATATATAATCTTGATCAGGGTTCCTCTAAACCAAAATGTAGCAAACACAATGATTTTAACATGATGATGTCAACAGATGACATTTACCGATTTAACTATCACTGTATCATCAGTGTCTAGTTATTATCTTTATGGCCTTCACCACCCTGCTATTTTTAACTCTGGTGTAGATGACTATCCCCAAGTGATGATGGGCCTTGAAGATTGTTATATCACTATGAGGATATATGCGCTCATTTTCATATATCTAGAAGAGGCAGAAACCCATACAGGCTACAAATATCTAAGGTGAAACATATTGCTACATTATGAAGTTTACTTAATTTCATGTGATTTATGTAACTTTCATAATTTTTTTTTATTAACTTGAGTATTTCTTATATACATTTCGAGTGTTATTCCCTTTCCCGGTTTCCGGGCAAACATCCCCCTCCCCCCTCCCCTTCCTTATGGGTGTTCCCCTCCCCACCCTCACCCCATTGCCGCCCTCCCCCCAACAGTCTAGTTCACTGGGGGTTCAGTCTTAGCAGGACCCAGGGCTTCCCCTTCTACTGGTGCTCTGACTAGGATATTCATTGCTACCTATGAGGTCAGAGTCCAGGGTCAGTCCATGTATAGTCTTTAGGTAGTGGCTTAGTCCCTGGAAGCTCTGGTTGCTTGGCATTGTTGTACATATGGGGTCTCGAGCCCCTTCAAGCTCTTCCAGTTCTTTCTCTGATTCCTTCAACGGGGGACCTATTCTCAGTTCAGTGGTTTGCTGCTGGCATTCGCCTCTGTATTTGCTGTATTCTGGCTGTGTCTCTCAGGAGCGATCTACATCCGGCTCCTATCAGCCTGCACTTCTTTGCTTCATCCATCTTGTCTAATTGGGTGGCTGTATATGCATGGGCCACATGTGGGGCAGGCTCTGAATGGGTGTTCCTTCTGTGTCTGTTTTAATCTTTGCCTCTCTATTCCCTGCCAAGGGTATTCTTGTTCCCCTTTTAAAGAAGGAGTGAAGCATTCACATTTTGATCATCAGTCTTGAGTTTCATTTGTTCTAGGCATCTAGGGTAATTCAAGCATTTGGGCTAATAGCCACTTATCAATGAGTGCATACCATGTGTGTTTTTCTGTGATTGGGTTACCTCACTCAGGATGATATTTTCCAGTTCCGACCATTTGCCTACGAATTTCATAAAGTCATTGTTTTTGATAGCTGAGTAATATTCCATTGTGTAGATGTACCACATTTTCTGTATCCATTCCTCTGTTGAAGGGCATCTGGGTTCTTTCCAGCTTCTGGCTATTATAAATAAGGCTGCGATGAACATAGTGGAGCATGTGTCTTTTTTATATGTTGGGGCATCTTTTGGGTATATGCCCAAGAGAGGTATAGCTGGATCCTCAGGCAGTTCAATGTCCAATTTTCTGAGGAACCTCCAGGCTGATTTCCAGAATGGTTGTACCAGTCTACAACCCCACCAACAATGGAGGAGTGTTCCTCTTTCTCCGCATCCTCGCCAGCATTTGCTGTCACCTGAGTTTTTGATCTTAGCCATTCTCACTGGCATGAGGTGAAATCTCAGGGTTGTTTTGATTTGCATTTCCCTTATGCCTAAAGTTTGCTTGAGGGGTGCTGCCCACGAGCTCTCTGCGGCGGCAGCAACCAGGAAGATCTGCGCAGCCGTTTCCAGGAGCTTCAGTGCACCAGGGTTCCAGATGGTGTTTGGTGTTTTCCTCTGGAATCAGTAATGTGTGCACAGTGCAGTCTCTTCTGGTTTCCCAGGCGTGTCTGCCTTTCTGAAGGTTTAGCTCTCCCTCCTACGGGATTTGGGTGTAGAGAACTGTTTATCCGGTATGTTTCTTCAGGTTCCGGCGGTGTCTCAGGCGCAGGGGTCCTGCCACTCCTGGGCCCTCCCCCACGGGAACCCAGAGGCCTTATACAGTTTCCTCTTGGGCCAGGGATGTGGGCAGGGGTGGGCAGTGTTGGTGGTCGCTTCCGCTCTGCAGCTTCAGGAGTGCCCACCTGACCAGGCGGTGAGGTCTCTCTCCCACCGGGTCTGGGAGCAGAGAGCAGCTGCGGGCCAGGATCCGCGGGTGTGGGACTCCAGGTAAACACAGGAAGTGCCCGGTCCTAGAGGAATTCTGCCTCTGTGTTTCCCGAGTTCACCAGGCTGGTCTCTTGCAGCAGAAAAGTTGGTCTTACCTGTGGTCCCGAGGCTCAAGTTTGCTCGCGGGGTGCTGCCCACGAGCTCTCTGCGGCGCCAGCAACCAGGAAGCAATTTTCATAATTTTTAATTGTGCACAATTTGTGTGAATTGTATTTGTGTATAATTTTTATAATTTTGAGCAATTAGTATATGTTATATAATTTTTAAAAATGGTGCCAATGTGATAGAGTTGCATCCACTGAGCCCTTTGTACCTGTTTTCACAAGTAACTTACATACATGTCTTTTATTGTCAATCCATGAACCATGTTTATATGACAGAAAAAGCATTTGAAGTTGATTCACTTTTTGGAAGGACATTATACATCAAATTCATTATAAAATGAAACAGGCGTGAGAATCATTCTGAATTATTCTAATCCTACGATTTTATTTATTCACCTTTTACTCTCAGTTTTCCCTTAAAAGTGCCCAATACATGAGCCTGGAAAGAATACATAAAAACATTCTCAAGTTCTAAAGTTAGTAAATGTTAAATTAATAGAAAATTCTTCAGATTTTTATTTAAGATTTTATGACTTGGGTCTTATATGATCTTGCTATAGTTACCTACCCAAAGTCATATCTCCTAGAACATTGCAACCAACAGAGCATTCACATGCTAAGATAGTTATCAAATCTTAGACTCCTCACAAAGGCATATATACCACAAGGTTGTCTAGAAATTTCTAGAAATTCATTAAAGATTTAAAAAAGGGGAGGGGGAGACTCCTGCCAGGGAAGCATTTAAATTGACTACATAAATCCCCCCCTTCTCTGTTCTTCCAGACCTCATTACTTAGTCTTATATGCAGCTTTACAACGAACACTTGTTCCCTCAGCCCTTATCTCCAGTAGACACCAAGGACATCCTCTTCTAATCCCTCTTCCCCTCACTCTTTGCTACATGTTAGTCATCAACTCCATCGAGCAATTCCATCTAACCCAAAGGTCAATCCTGCCGGGGAAGCAGGTATGCTGTCTACAGACTTTCTTCTCTTATTTTCTCTAGATCCAATCCTCCAGTTTTATCCCTATTTTAGTAGCAGAACACCCATTACTGTATCTCTTTCTTCTCTGACTCCATTTCCAGTGGATCAAGATCTTCTCTTCCAATCGCTCCTGCCTAACCCACCCCTTTATTCTGACCTCTACTTCCCGCAAGAATTCCCTGGGAACACACCAGCTGAGAAGGCCAGAGAAACAGGTAAGGTAATTAAAGACTTTCACCACTCACATCTCTTCTACAAATCCAATTCCCTAGTCTCATTCCTAGCCCTGCCACAGAATATCTGCTACAGCCTTTGGTCCCCATTTATCCTTATCTTCCGTGCATCACACAGACCTTTCCCTCCTAACTTTCTTCCTAGCACATGAATTCAAACACCATGACAGCCACCATCACCACCACCAAAACCAGTAAAACAGTAAAAGTGTTGAATCCTGTTAGAATCAATAATCATTAGTTATTACTTTCTCTCAATATTAATTGTCTCAATTTCAAAATATAATGACACAGACTAACAAAATGAATGTGAAAACAGGATTCATCCTTCCACTGCATTCAAGAAATATACCTTAACATCAAGGGTAAACATTACCTCAGTGTAAAGTGTTGGAAAAAGATATTCTGAGCAATGGAAGTAAAAAGAAAGCTAGTGTAGTCATTTTAATACCTAACAAAATAGACTTTAAACCAAAACAACTCAGAGAAGATAGGGAAGGACACCATATATTAAACAAAGGTAAAATCTACCAAGTTGGTAGTGGCAGTTCTATTATTAACAGTCACTTCCCAAACACAAGGGTACCAGAGTATGTAAAAGCAACACCACTATAACTTAATTCATATACTAACCCATAAACAATGATAGTAGGTAACTTCAATATCTGACTTTTACTAATAAAGTGGGGACTGGAATGAAAGAATCAGACAGGGAGGGTAATAGGATAAGAGGATGAAACACACAGAGAGACATCTAAATTTAAGTATCATTTGAAGTATATTATGGAAATTTGTTTACAGTAGAAACTTCTTAAACTATATACACATATTAAGGCAATCTAAAGGAAATCACCAAATTACATGAGAGTCAGATCCCAAACTAGACATATCTTGTCATAAAATGTAACCTGAAATGGGTTACATATGTTTGAGATAAATTGCCAAGGAACATCATGGGAATCCCTGAGCAACTCAGGATGTTCCCAGCTTGCAACACTGACTGCTCACTGCAACCGATGGCAAGATCATTTTGCTGAAGAAAACATTTAGAGGCAACTAACTGAATACAGAGAACTCAAACTGGTGCCTACCTAGAGCAATAGAGCTACAATTTAGTGTTATTTTTACAAGAAGTTACTCTGCAAGTTACCAAAGGAGAAACAAACACCAAACCAGCTATAAACCCTTCAATCTATAATAATGTCTATTTTACAAGATTTCAGAGTCCACTGGTGGCACAAAGCCTGTGAGAAAAACCAATCATATCTGATTTGATGCAAAGCCAACTCTACAAGATGGAGCACACACTTGGCACTGCTTGGGTAACCAAGAACACAAGACTAGATAGGCCAGAGACTTAGGGAAAAATAAAATACCTTCTTTCTATGAAAATAATGTAACAACAAAATGACTCCAAGTGATGTTCTACTATACTTATAGATCAGTGTTTTACTCAACCATCATCAGAGAAGTTTCCTCTTGCAACAGTAAAAGATGGAATATTGAGTTCAATTAAGGGAGCAACAAAACTGAGAAATCAATAGGAAAGTAGAATAGGAGGAGGTGGAAGAGGAGAAAGAAGAAGAGGAACAAAGAAGAGGAAGAGGAGGGGAAAGAGGAGGAGAAAGAGAAGGAGAAGCAGCAGCAACAACCCATAGTCATAATGTTCAAGGTTTTCAAATACAAACAATAAGCAAAGAATTGTCAGTTCTTCATGCAAATAACTTCCTTCTGCTATTATATGACACCATTGAGGAATATTAGGTCAAAAATTAATGTTCTTCACCAAAGTACAGACTCATGACCTCTCAATATGTTTCTTGATCTGACATAATTAGATGTGTCACAATCTACTGATTGAATGATCAATAATTTCCCTGTGAAAGAAGATCTTGTAATATCTACCCTTAATACAATAAAGACTTCTTTAAGAGATTTTGCAGAATTTGGATTGATGTAATGATCAACTAGACTACACTTCACTCTGAAGAAAACTACTTAATCATGCATAGGTCTCATTGCCTGCCTCACCTCTTTTACTATTTAAAACTTAAGCTGTGATTAGACATTCTCTGAGTTAATGGATCCTTTTTTATCTTTTCCTCCTCATAATCTCTTGGGATTCTGAAGCCACTTCTCTTGCTCTACAACTGTACTAGCACTATGTAAAGAATCTTTTAAAATAATTCCTGTTCTTTAGACATGGGCTCTATTTTTGTCTTAAATGTTTTTGACATAGATTTTTTAATTACTTGTTGTAAATTACTCCAGACTTCGCTATTAATTTCTATATTTGTTGCACTGTAATCCAAATCTTTGCAATAACTATTTATACTTCATAGGACTTACTTATATTTCCTTTTCCCCTCTATTTAGTTTTTAAATGTTTTTAGTATGCAGTCATTTAAGAATGAGAAATACAAGGAATCGAGATTTATGTTTAAAATATTTAAATGACATTGAAATAAAAAAATTCACAAACTAAATAGAGACAAAACAGTATAATTGATGTGATTTAAATGTGTAAATTAATTTAATAGGGCATATCCATCTGCCTTTGATGAAATTAAATTGCTGCCTGAAATGTAAATATAGTTCTCACTGCTAAAGGATAATTCTATTCAATTTCAGGCTCATTGATGCTAATAAAAATACTAGACTATTTGTTTTCATATCCTTCTTGGGAATTTAATTTATAACTTGCAAATGATCTTTCCTTTTAATCTTATTACATAGTGATAATTGGTGGTAGTTCTTCAGGCACAATTGTGATTATTTATTCTACATGAATGCTAATAGTTCATTTATATCACAAACACATATTGAGCACTGTTGGTCATAGTATTATTGATGCTAAGAATACACTCAACAAAGGTGTTTGATCATACATGAAGCATGAATGCTAAATAAATCAATAATATACAAAGGAAGTGATACAAAGTTCAAATATCAGGTAATTATCAATGGCCAAAAGAAAAGATGACACAACATTCCCTTTAGGCATATTCTAGAAAGAATCTTTTATGAAAGATGCCTTGGAGAAAAGTGTGTTTGCTCAGAGAGTGAATACTGGAAAAAGGCAGCAATTGTTTGAGGCAAAATATTATTATTAGATATATTTTAGTCAATTCTTTGAGACATTTATACATGAATATAAAGTACAGTGACCATTTTCTCCTTCCATTTGTCTAACTCCACTTAGATTCAGCACCTATCTTTGTGTACTGAGTTTAGGGTACTGCAACCCATCTAGTCCAATTTGTGCTGGTTCACTATTAATGTTTTCGGGGTTATCCACTGGAACATAGGTGGCCTATCAATGGCAATAACATTAAAGAAAACTGACCTCCCCTGATCCAAAGCCACCAACTGCCAACAGTTCCTCAGCCAACGATTGGAATTCTTGAACCATCCTTATCTATTTTAGAAGGTTGATTGTCTTAATCTCATATAAGTCTTGTGCAGGCAATAACAGCTGCTGTGGTTTCATTTCCTGAATGGAAAATGAATAAAACTATTCCCTCTAAATTTGTGTCTCTATAATTTCCCATAAATTAGTTCATTTCTCAGATCTCATCAGTGAAGTTTATTTCTGCTATGGTCAGTAGTAGTATAGAACATGTGTTTGTGACATGCCCAGCCAAAAATGGGACCTCTATAGCATATTCTCTACCCTACTGATCAGAAAACATCATGGAAGTGTGAGAGGAATTATTACAAAAGCCAGGTGTCAGGGATAAAAGGAGAAAAACAATTTCTTCTGAACATAACAGGAAGTGGTATGGTTTTAGTTACTGCATTGATTTACATTTTATAACTGGCTAACAATTATGATAATGTTTCAATGAAGTGGTTAGTCTTTTGAATATCTTCAGAAATATGTCTGTTCAAACATTTGGCATTCTTCAGATTTATTTTTGTTTCCAAAATATGTGTATGAATATGTGAATGTGTGTGCATATGTGCACATGAAAATAGTGCTCCTAGAGCCCAGAGAAGGGTATCCAATCCCCTGGACTTGCCATCACACATGTTATGTACTGTTGGATCTGGGAGCTGGGAATTGAGCTGCTGTTCTCTGTAAGGGGAGAGTACTGGTTGGTTTTCTGTCAACAATTTACTCTGCCTCATTCAGGAGATGGGGTATTGCTGTGATAGGCCTGATCATGCCTTTTTTTTTTGGAGGAATGTGGTTTTGGGAACTTTGGAAAACAGTGGAATACTTCAAGTTGATGTTAATTGGCTATCCTACTAGGAATATGGAGGACTTTGTTGCTGAATATGATTTGAACTGTGCAGACATGTCCCAAAGGTTTCAGTGGAGAAGAATTTCAGAATGTGTCTTAGAGACTGTTTCTGTGGTATTTTGGTGAAGGGCTGTTCTTTGTCCTTCTCTGAAGAATCTACCTGAGTCTAAGGTAAAGAGATTTATATTAATTACAAAGGACAAAGAAGTCTCAAAAGAGCTCAGCAAAGATTTTGTTCTCTGCTTAAGTCTCATGAAGAGCGTTGTGAACAAGTGTAGCAAGGTTAGAAATGGAAATATAAAATATATTGTTCAAGTATTAAATGGATGCCAGGAATGAAATGGAACTGAATCCTATGCTAGGAGATAACAGATTAAGGGATTTTTGGAGCAAAATCCTACCCAACTAAATTTAGAACCAGGCATGGTGGTACACACATTTAATTGCAGGAGACAAAGCCAAACATCTCTAAATTCAAGTCCAGCCTGGGACAAAGCAGGTATTAGGTGAAGAAAAGCTTAAATAGAAGTATGGTGTTAAATACCTTTAATCCCAGCATTACAGGAGACAGAGCCATGCAGATCTCTGAGTTCAAGGTCAATCTTTAGTGCAAGTCTTAGGAAAGCTAGGCTTAGGAAAAGAGGTAGTCAGAAAACAGAAAGCTGTTAATAGAATGAGGGGAGCCATGTACCAGCCACAGCAAGTATAAGAACACGGCAGTTTCAGCCATGTGGCTCTGGCTTTAGATTGAAAACTAAAAAGGGCTACTGGGTCAATTAATAGCGGTTAGCTGGAGCTAAGAAATCAGTGGTGATTAAAAAGAGACCAGCATCACTGAGGTGAAATCTTCTGAGAAGTGTTTTCTGAGAACACAGTGCTGTGTTCCAGAGATAGCCAAGATTGTACCTCATGCTGCAGCTGTACTTGGCAATGTGTAATAGTCACCCAGGTGACTATTTTGAAGGCATGAAAAGGTCATGGAGAACAGCTGAAACTTGGGAGGGCATTGGTATAATGCAGCAGCAGTTGTAGTTGACATCCCAGGACTGAAGGGGTTATGCAAAGGATTTTAGGCTTGGCACCATGAGGAGAACCTATGAGTGACTATTGGTGAAGGCTAGTTGCATCGGAAGAATCCAGCATATTGGAACTGCTAACACCATGACCTGATCACCAAGAATAGCAGCAGCAATGGAGTGGATCAATCTGATCTTATAGTGCTACCGAAGGCAGAGATGGAGTGTCCCGCGCGCGACCTCCCGCCGGCAAGGAGCACGCGGACATTTAGAAATCCTTACTGTGACCACTTTATTAATCTTAGAAGAGGAAAAAGCCACGCCGCGCCAACACGGCGCGCTTATAAAACCCTAGTGCGGCGCACCCACACCTGATTGGTTGTTACCCATGATCTCATAAGGCACGCCCCGGAGTGGGCAAAGACCTGGCACGAAGGCACTCTTGCACATGCGCACAGTTAACTTCCTGAAAGGGGGGCCGGCTGGCGCGGCGAAGGTTGGCGCCATCTTGCAATGGCGGAGTCTATCCTGACCTACCACGTGGGGCGCAGTGGAAGACAGCGCCATCTAGTGGTGTCGAATGTTATTGCGGCCCTCTACAATGGAGAAGTGATGCCAGCCCTTTGGAGGAGCACAGATCATGTGTGCGTTTTAGACATTGAAACAAGAACCTGTAATACTGAAGCTGCCTTGGAGACCCCAAGATTTTGAGATTCCAGAGCCACAGGATATCTCCCGAGGAATGCTGCTAACAGGGAGTTGAACCAGCCCAACAAAAGGAGTTTGTTGCAGTCAACAAAGATGAAAAAAGATTTGGAGATCTGAAAATTGCTTTGACGTCAGACATGTAGATGCAGAGTTTGCTCAGCTAGTTTCCTGTCTTGCTTTGGGGATTACAGTTTAGGGATTGGATGGATCTCAGTAGAGACTTTGAACTTTGGGCCTTTAACATTTTTGACACTGCTATAGACTATGGGGATTTTGGAAGGTGCTCTATTTTATACAATGGCTAGATATGGCCCCCATAGACTCATGTGTTTGAACAAGTATATGGGAGTCATGGAATGGAATGCTTGGCCCAAGGAGTGGCCCTATTAGGAGTTATGGACTTGTTGGAGTGAAGAAATAAAGTTTCATAGATGTGAAAAACAAAGCTGTAAACACAAGGTCCTGATAAATACATCTGATGTCAGGTTGCCTCGTGATATGACAAAGTTTTGGTGATCAAGATATTGAGTCAGAATAAGCAGGCTAAGATCAACCAAAACAAAAATAACTGTTCTCAGGAAAAATCCCCCTACCCCTCTCTGTGGTAAATCCCAAGAACAACCACAAGATGTCATCGTGAACCAACTGACTACCTATTTCCTCCCCACACCCCTTCTAAAGGACTTGTCAACTTAGCCCTTTCCCAGTGATTTTCCAAGGATAGGTGTAGGGCTGGATGAAGAAAGTGACTAACTGAGCCAAGAACAGCCCCTTGAGCAGGCCAACCAATACCTGAAAACATCCTTTGTCCTGTGTTCCACTAATGAGAATACGCCAGCTAACCCTGTTGCTGAAGTTCCTCTGTAAAGAATAAAGATGTGTGCTTTTTGAGTTCAGGGTTGCCTCTCCCTGTGAGGATGAGCAACCCCACGTATGTGGATCAATAATCCTCTTGCAATTGCATCTATCTCTTCAAGTTCTGTTCTGTGGGTTGCTCACCTGAGCTAAGACCACATCAGGGTTCTTACAACACAGTAAGATGTGTCACTGTCCCATGGGCTTTAGAACTTCATTCTAGCTTCCTGGAAGTCAGTCTTCCAGTAGCTCTTGTCAGATGAAGATGTTGAACTCTTAGCTCCTCCTGCACCATGCCTGCCTGTATGCTGCCATGCTCTTGCCTTGAAGATAATGAACTGAACCTCTGAAACTGTAAGCCAGCCCCAATTAAATGTTATCCTTATGAGTTGCCTTGGTCATGGTGTCTGTTCAGAGCAGTAATACCCTAATGATGACAAGGGACATGTAGATTGTTTCTAGGTTTGGCTAATATGAATAAAGTGGTTATGAACATAGTAGAGCAAGTGCCTTCTTCTGATGGTGAAGCATCTTTTGGGTATATGCCCAGGAGTGGTATAGTTAGTTATTAATGTAGAGCTCTTGCCAATTTTCTGAGAAAGCGCCAAATTGATCTCCAAAGTAGTTGTACAAATTTGCACTCCCATCAGCATTGGAGGAGTGTTCCCCTTGCTAGCATGTGCTATCACTTGAATTTTTTTTTTTTAACTTAGCCACACTGGTTGATGAAAGATGGGATCTCCCAGTTGTTTTGATATACATTTCCCTGATGACCAAGGACTTGGAACATTTCTTCAAATGATTCTTGGCCATTCAAGATTCCTTATTTGAGTATTTTCTATTTAGCTCTATGCCCCATTTTTAATTGCTTATTTTGGAGGGAGGGGTTGTTGGTCTTCAAGTTCCTGAGTTCTTTGCAAATTTTGGATATTAGCTCTCTAACAGATGTGGGGTTGATGAAGATCCTTTCCAAAAATGTAGGTTGCCATGTTGTCCTATAGACAGAGTAATTTGCATTACAGAAGTTTTGCAGTTTCATGAGGTCCCATTTATCAATTGTTGATTTTAGAGCCTGAGACATTGGTTTTCTCCACAAGAAATTTCCCTACCCCTTGTTTCAATGACTTTGAGATTATTTTCCACTTCCTCTTCCATGAGATTTAGTGTATCCGGTTTTATGTTGATGTCCTTGATCCACTATGACTTGAGTTTTGTGCAGGGTAATAAAAATCCATCTATTTGCATTCTTCCACACATAGACATCCCATTAAACCTACACCATTTTTTGAAGATGCTTTTTCTTTTCCAATGTATGGTTTTGACTTGCTTATCAAATCAAATATCCACACAGGTATGTGGGTTTATTTCTGGGTCTTTGATTCGATTCCATTGATCAATTTGTCTGTTTATGTACCAATAGTTTTTAATACTATTGCTTAGTAGTACAGATTGATACCAGGGATGGTGATTCTTTCTGAAAGTCTTTTATTGTTCAGGATTACTTTGGCTATCTTGGACATTTATGTTTGATATGAAGTTGAGATTTTTTTCCTTCATGGTCTATTATCTTGGCTTTTGCTATGGGGTTATTGTATATTTCTTTATGATTATATATGCACCTTGTATCATGATCTGAGGTAGGAGGCTATTCCGGGCTCCTAGGTCTACCATTTGAATGTTATATCAAATGAGCTGTAACAATTTACATATGAGGTTTTTTTAAGGTTTTCTTAGTTTTGAGATTATCTGTTAGAAATATGGTCAATATTTATATGTAATTTTAAAACATTGACGCCCTTTACTTTTTCAAGTGGTGACTTTCAAACCATATTTTGCCACAGCAATGTGTTTGAAAAAGTAGATAAATCTCAATTAATGAAAATCCTGAGTCGGTATGTATGATCCGTTAAATTATATCTCAAGCCATACAAATTTCCAGTTTTCTTATTATTATATTTATTATTTCCTTTTGATATCTTTATATACAAAAGAATTAAAATATGTGAGATCTAAGCTAACAAAAATTGATTGATAAAACCTAGTGAAATTGGACAAATGCTGTAATTCTTTACCATAACAAAACATAAACAACCAGCTGTCAACAGAGCCATAGTACAAAGCTTACTCTATTCAACTGGTTTTACCCTAATTTGCTTCACTGAACATGTATAACATTTGATATTCAGTCATAATTTTGTATTTTAGGGTACTATCTGTGTTACTATTGGCTATTTATTTCTTTGTGGTGATGTCTAGCAATTGTTCCCTTATATTTACCAGAAAGAACATATATATTCTGATTTATTTAGACTTGATAGAACTATTACTTACATAAAGGAAATTTGCCAGTTTCATTTGTTCTATCAACTAAAAGAATACTTAGAAATATGTCCCAATTAGTATTGTTTTACATACACACACACCACAAAAAAACCAAACCTATTCCAAATTATGACCTACAATACATATTAATTTATTAAATAATAGGGTCATGTTTTGGTGCCTACCCATGGGTGGATCCGAAATTAAGCTAGTCACTGGTTTGTCTTTCCTTCAATTTCTGCTTGATCTTTTGTCCCTGCATTTCTTTTAGATAGGAACAAATCTGTGTCAAAAAACTTTGTAGGTGAGTTTGTGTCTCCATCCCTCCACTGGGGTCCCTGTCTAAATTTATAGGTTGTCTCTTCAGGTTTCATCTCCCCACTGTTGGGCATGTAGGCTAAAGTCAGCCCCATTGAGTTCTGTGAGCTTCTCACATTCCAGGTGTCTGGGATTTTCTGAATGTTCCCCCAAGCCCCTTCTTCTTCCCCAAGCAGCTACGTGTTTTCACTCATACTCCTGGCTTTCTGCGTGTCTCTCCTGTCTATACCCATACCTGATTCTGCTCTCTTTTCTCTTTCCCCCTCCCGCTCCCATTTCTCACCCAGGTCCTTCCCTCCCTCTGCCTTACATGATTATTTTCTCCCCCATTCTAAGTAAGATGAAAGCATCCTCCTTTGAACCTTCCTTCTTGTTAAACTTCTTAGGGACTGTGGGTTGGATCATGGGTAGATATTTTATACATTTTGGGTAATAGCCTAAGTATTAGTGATCACATACCATGCAAGTCCTGTAGGGCTGAGTTACCTCAACCAGAATGCTTTCTATTTACATCCATTTGCCTGTAAAAGTTATAAGGCCTCATTTTTAATTAGTGAATAATATTCCATTGTGTAAACAAATCACATTTTCTGTATCTATTCTTCAGGGAGAGGCATCTGGGTTGTTTCTAGTTTCAGGCTGTTATAAATAAGTCTGCAATGAACATAGAAGAGCATGTGTCCTTGTGGTATAGGGGAAGAACTTTGGGTATAGGCTCACAAGCAGTATAGCTGATTCTTCAAGTAGAACTCTTTCCAGTTTTCTGAGGAGCCACCAGCTTATTTTTCCAGAGTTGTTATATAAGTTTGCAATCTCACCAGAAATGGTAGAGTGTTCCTCTTTCACCATTTCCTCACCAGCACATGGTGTCACTTGAATTTTTCATCTTAGCCATTTTGATTGGTGTAAGGAAAAAAGAATCTCAGAGTCATTTTGATTTGAATTTCCCTAACGACTAAGGATGTTCAACATTTCTTTAAGTGCTTCTTGGCCACTCAACATTTCTCTGTTGACAATTCTCTGTTTTACTTTGTGCCCCATTTAATTGGGAACTTTTTTCCCCTTTGGTGTCTAACTTTTGAGTTTTTATATAATTTGGACATTAGCCTTCTGTAAAATGTAGGGTTAGCAATTAACTTTTCCCAATCTGCATGTAGATTGCCATTTTGTCATATTGACAGGGTCCTTTGCCTTACAGAATCTTTGCAGTTTCATGAAGTCCCATTTTTCAATTGTTGATCTTATAACCTGAGCCCTTGGTGTTTTGTTCAGCTACTTTCGCCCTAGACCAATGCATTTGAGCCTATTCCCCATTTTCTCTTCTATTAGATTCAGTGTCTTTTGATTCTCTACCTCTTAATCCAAAGTAGTGTCTGTTTTTGTTGCTGAGGTATGCTTCTTGTAGGCATCAAAATGCTATATCCTATTTACAAATCCAGTCTGTTAGCCTGTCTTTTTATTGGGGGAATTTAGTTCATTGATTTTGAGAAATATTAAAGACTAATGATTGTTAGTTCCTATTATTTTTGTTTTTGTAGGTGGTATTTTCCTGTACGTGAGATTATTTTCCTTTGGGTTTGTTGTGATGTGATAAATTACTTGTGTATTATTGGGTGTAATTACCCTTCCTTTGTTGCAGTTTTCCTAGTATCCTCTGTAGAGATGGATTAGTAGCAATGTATTGTTTAAATTTGGTTTTGTCACAGAATATCTTGGTTTCTCCATCTATACTGATTGAGAGTTTTGCTGGGTATAATAGTCTAGGATGGCATCTGTGCTATCTTAATGTCTGCATGACATCTGTCCGGGATCTTTTAGCTTTAGCATCTCTGTTGAAAAATCTGGTGTGTGGGTTGCCCTGGTGCTGTTTGCATTTTGATGTTAATTACTCTTGTTGCCTAAGGAATGGCCTTTCATATTGATCTGAAAGACTGGTTTTTCACAATTTATCTACATGAATGAGATAAGGAAAGGTTTGCTTTCTCAGTACCTACCTTCAAAAGAGGTTGCCCAATAAAAAGATATTGGAAAGTCCTGCCACAAGGAAAGTTAAATAGCTCTACCATGTGTCAATTTTTTTTTTGTACAACAACAGCCATTTGAGATGATTCACAAAAAAATTCCCGAATCTATTATTTATCATTATATGGATGAATCCTATTGGCTAATTCAGATATAAATATCTTGGAAAAAATGTTTGATGAAGTAAAAAAAAAACAAAAAAAACAAAAAAAAAAAAAACAAAACAAAAAACCCAAAAAACCAAAAAACCTTGGCTTGCTGGGGATTACAAATCACCCCTGAAATAATACAAAGAGGGGTCTGTCAATTTTCTACAGTATAAAATAAGCCTGCAAAGGGTTAGGTCACTAAAGGTACAAATTAGAAGGAAGCAATTAAAAACCCTTAATGATTTTCAGAAGCTACTGGGCAATAATAACTGGCTGCAGCTTGCTTTGGCTTAACCACTCAAGAGCTAAGAAATGTATTCTCAACATTACAAGGTGATAAAGATTTCAATAGCCCAAGGAAACTATCAGCTGAGGCTGAAAAGAAGTTAGCTTCGGTAGAAAGGAAATTTTGGTGTACACATCTAGATAATATTGATCCAAAGGTGGCCTTCATCTTAGTCATCTTACCTTCTAGTCATTCTCCTACAGGGATTCTTTTTTTATTTTTTTAATTAACTTTAGTATTTCTTATTTCCATTTCGAGCGTTATTCACTTTCCCGGTTTCTGGGCAAACATCCCCATAATCCCTCCCCTTCCCCTTCTTTATGGGTGTTCCCCTCCCTATCTTCCCCCCATTGCCGCCCTCCCCACAACAATCACGTTCACTGGGAGTTCAGTCTTAGCAGGACCAAGGGCTTCCCCTTCCACTGGTGATCTTTATTTTTCTTTTTCTTTTTCTTCTTTCTTTGTTTCAGAGCTGGGGACCGAACCCAGGGCCTTGAGCTTGCTAGGCAAGTGCTCTACCGCTGAGATAAATCCCCAACCCCTCCACTGGTGCTCTTACTAGGATATTCATTGCTTCCCATGAGGTCAGAGTCCAGGGTCACTCCATGTATAGTCTTTAGATAGTGGCTTAGTCCCTGGAAGCTCTGGTTGCTTGGCATTGTTGTTCATAAGGGGTCTCGAGTCCCTTCAAGCTCTTCCAGTTCTTTCTCCAATTCCTTCAATGGGGGTCCTATTCTCAGTTCAGTGGTTTGCTGCTGGATTCGCCTCTGTATTTGCTGTATTCTGGCTGTGTCTCTCAGGAGCGATCTACATCCGGCTCCTGTCGGCCTGCACTTCTTTGCTTCATCCATCTTGTCTAATTGGGTGGCTGTATATGTATGGGCCACATGTGGGGCAGGCTCTGAATGGGTGTTCCTTCTGTCTCTGTTTTAATCTTTGTGTCTCTATTCCCTGCCAAGGGTATTCTTGTTCCCCTTTTAAAGAAGGAGTGAAGCATTCACATTTTGATCATCCGTCTTGAGTTTCATGTGTTCTATGGATCTAGGGTAATTCAAGCATTTGGGCTAATAGCCACTTATCAATGAGTGCATACCATGTGTGTTTTACTGTGATTTGGTTACCTCACTCAGGATGATATTTTCCAGTTCCAACCATTTGTCTATGAATTTCATAAAGTCATTGTTTTTGATAGCTGAGTAATATTCCATTGTGTAGATGTACCACATTTTCTGTATCCATTCCTCTGTTGAAGGGCATCTGGGTTCTTTCCAGCGTCTGGCTATTATAAATAAGGCTGCTATGAACACAGTGGAGCACATGTCTTTTTTATATGTTGGGGCATCTTTTGGGTATATGCCCAAGAGAGGTATAGCTGGATCCTCAGGCAGTTCAATGTCCAATTTTCTGAGGAACCTCCAGACTGATTTCCAGAATGGTTGTACCAGTCTGCAATCCAACCAACAATGGAGGAGTGTTCCTCTTTCTCCACATCCTCGCCAGCATTTGTTGTCACCTGAGTTTTTGATCTTGGCCATTCTCACTGGTGTGAGGTGAAATCTCAGGGTTGTTTTGATTTGCATTTCCCTTATGACTAAAGATCCTACAGGGATTCTTATGCAGAGGGAAGAGTATATTTTAGAGTTGGTATTTTTAGCACATAATCTGAGTAAGAAACTAAAAATCAACATTGAGAAGGTCTGTTAATTGATACTGAAAGGAAAAATGAGACTTCGACAATTAGAATGGATCTGGCTGAAATTGTGGTACCTTTTACTAATGCAGAAATTGCCTAGTTATGAGTACAGGATGAACATTGTCAAAGAGCCTGCAGTAATTTCTTGGGAGAGATTAACAACAGATACCCTAAAAGCAAGCGATTTCAGTTCATAAAAAGAACTAATTGGATTCTCACTCATATAATACAGGGAACTCCAATAGCCCCTACATTTTACACTGATGCCATTACACCCGGAAAGGCAGGGTATAAATTAGAAGATGTAAACAAGGTTCCTGAGAGTCCCTATAAGTCAGTTAAAAAAATCTGAATTATATGCAACACTCATGATGTCATTTTCAAGAATCTCTTGATATAGTAACTGACTCTCAATATGCAGAAAGGCTTGTTTTACGCATAGAGACTGCTGAATATATTCAGGATGATTAGAAATTGATTTCAGTATTCATTCAGCTACAACACATGATCAGAAATAGGAGTTATCCAATATATATAATACACATAAGATCTCATACAGGTCTGCCAGAGACTCTGGCACAAGGTAATAATAGCTTTTAAAATTCTTTCTACATTCTGTACATTTAGTGTTTTCATTATTAAGTAGTTAGATTATTCTGGTCTAATTCATTTTGTGTTCTGTAAGCTTCTTGTATGTTCCTGGCCATCTCTTTATTTAGGTTAGGAACTTTTTTTTTTCTATTATGTCTGGACCTTTGAACCGGGAAGTTTCACCCTCTTCCATTCCTGTTATTCTTAAGTTTGGTATTTTCAATATGTCCTAAATGTGAGAAATGTTTTGGGTTAGGGATTTTTTAATACTTTGTATTTGCTTTGACCAATATGTCATTAAATTCTATGGGATCTTCCATTCCTAATATTCTTTCTTCCATCTCTTATATTATGTTGGTGATATTCACATCTGTAGCTCTTGATATCTTTCCTAAGTTTTTCTTCTCCGGGGTTGCCTCTGATTACAATTTCTTCATTGTTTCCACTTACACTTTTAGGTCTTGGACAGTTTTTGTCAATTCCTTCAGCTGTTTAATTGTATTTCCTGTATCTCTTTAAGTATTTTCTTTGGGTAAAAATTTCCTCTTCAAGAGTTTCTATCTATTTTCCTGAATTTCCTTAAGGGAGTTATTTATTTTGCCCCAAAGGCCTCTATCATCTTCATGAGATGGGATTTGAGGATAGAATATTGCTTTTAAGGTGTATTAATGTATCCAGTGCTTGCTATAGTAGGACAGGGTACTGATGGTTTCCAGTTACATGGGCTTCTGTTCCTCATGTTCTTGCACTTGCCTTTTGTCATCTGGTTATCTCTGGTGTTATGCGCCCTTCATGTCTTAGATGAGAAAAGTCCTCCTTGGAGGCAGGTAGAGCTTTGTGACCTGGGTTAGAACAGTCCTCCTGGGTGGCAGGCAGTGCTGCCTCTGCTTAGACAAGACCTCCTGTGTCGCTATTTAGAGCAATTCTGTGACACTGGTTAAGGTAGACCTTCAAGGAGACAAGCTGGCTGTGGGGTCCAGGGAGGGTGCAAGGTTGCAGGTGGAAGTGAGGACTGAAATGGTGTTGGGCCAAATATTTCTTTTTCAAGCAGCAGTTAACATACATTATAATCCAAATTCCATCAAAAATTCTCAAAGTATATTTAAAGAATCCCACCTCAATTCACTAATAAGAATATTTTTTCTTCATGTGCCTCATGGGATTTTTAAAATTAAACACAATAATATCTTTGAGATTACTTATCATGTTATTAAAATATGGACATGGTGTGTGTGTGTGTGTGTGTGTGTGTGTGTGTGTGTGTGTGTGTGCATGCACATTCCAGAATAGCAGAGATATCACTAATATTCTTTTCTTTTCACAACACAGTATCTTTTTTATCTATTAACTTCCTTGTTTATTCAATTTATGGTTTTATCACAGTCTTCCTTGTTCCTCTCCTTGAGGAGTTCCACCTTAACATTCCTTCCCTCATTCCCTTATCCCCTTCTGCTCAGAGAGGTGGAGGCACTCTGTGGGGAAGCAATGCCTGTCCTGATACATGTAAACAACCAGCAAACTTAGAAAAAGAAAGTAGAATTTCACAAAATTTAAAAGAAAACCTAAATTAAAATGAACACAAACTAATTACACAAAAGGAAGAAATAGATGTGGTCTGAAGTTGTTTACATGTATGACAAAGTATTAACACTCATTTAAAAAATAAAGCATAAAAAACTAGTATTAACTCCAGTTAATATAGAACATGTTTCAGTGCTATTTGATAGTTTTCATTGAATATCATCACAGCTGCTAAGAAAAAAACATAATATTTTGTAAATCTTTTCTACAAACATACCTAGGAGTAATCATTAATTGATAGATGATTGCAACATACTATTATGAAACAAATTTCAGCCATAAATTCCTCTTCAAGATATATCAGCCAAAACAACTGTATTCTACTACTATAACGCTCCTTTCTTTCTTGCTTTTCTGTTTGGAATCTACAATACCTTCTTCACAGTAGAAAGAACATGCATCAAAATTCAGCTATCAATGGACACCAGTTTACTAGATCCCCAAAAAGGCTGTGACTTAGGTTTCTAATGACAAACAGTCTATGTCTTCTCTCTATTCATATAATATTTGTATGCTACTTTTCAAAAGTTTCATTAATTTATTTTTATTATAGCTTCTATTCATTTGATATAGGCATGTTGTTATTAAATTAAATAGATAAGAAATTGAAGGAATACTACCACTGGTTTCTTGAAAATTATTACTTCCTTCAATTTTAAGTTTTGTCATGTACTGTACATTCTTTCCAAAGAGTTCACTCAACGATCTAGTAACACTATTCAAAGAGATGCTATATGGATTCCTCAACAGTGTCTTTACACTAGTCAAACAGGCAAATATAGTAGAAATGTAAATATATAAACAAAGACATTGAATAACATCATCTGTTCTCTCCCAAACACAGAGAAACAAATCTGTGTGCCTGCACAAAAGACAAAATATTTCTCCATATTGGTATCCTCTCATTAGTTGATTTATGTTCATTATATTTTTATAGAAATAATAATGAAATTTATATGTAATGACTTTATAACCTATTATTCAACCCTATTAATACATCCACTTTGAAAATGTATTTTCCAAGTGTTCTAATATATTGAAATATTAATAAAGTATTTCTTGAAGTAAAATGACTTAAAGTTCTGCATATTGTGCAAGTAACTATCAATATTGAATTTTTTATTTGAGGATTAAGAGGACTGACATTTAATTCTTTGCCATTGGCTATTTTTCAATATGAAGGTTTTCCCTGCCAACCTGATAAATCCAAGATAATACTCTTTTTTCTTTAATAAGAGGGCTTAAAAGACATCTCTAATCGCTTGGTGAGTTGCAGCAGCTTTCATCTAGCTAAGAAGCTGCTTTTGAACAGAGAATAATGGCAGAAAAAAGATATATGCTTATGCTAACTGCATATTCCACTACTCCAGACATATTTTTAACCAGTTAGGTAGAAAATGTTTCTTTATTACTAACTCCAAACTATCTAACATTCAAATACAGATCTTTAATGAATTTAAAACTTTGATACCTTTGTTTGCAATTCTATTTTTAATATGTTAGATGTTATATTCCACAAATTGTCTTACAAAATAGGAAATTATGGTTTTATTGCCAATATATACTTTATAAAAAATTACAGCAACTATGTATTTTCAATAAGCTATGGGAATTTTCATTTTTCTTACATAATTGAGAACCTTTTGCTAATGTATGCATCTGTATGGATAAATTTGTCAAAGTGCAGCATTTGCAAAAATAGACAAGTAACCAGCACAAGAATTAAAAATTTTGAATGTAAATATAGCTAGATGGTGTATGTCAACAATCTCTGTGCTCTGAAGCACTGGAATGATAAACAGTTCAAATCCAGCTTAAACTACATAGTCAAATTTGTCTTTATAAAAGTACTTCTAGGTATCATAGTTAGCTCTGCTTTCCAACTTAATATACCTGCGAAGAAGGACTCTCATCTGAAGAACTGGCTTGTGGATATGTTTGTGGTGCATCCTCTCAATTTTTTAAATTATTTGAGAGTGCCCAGTCAACAGGTGGTGCCATCCTTGTGCATTTGGTCTCAGATTGTACATGAAAGTTATCTAGCAAGTCAGAGGATTTAAGCCAGTAAGCAACTTTCCTCCATGTTTTCCTCATGCTTACCTCAATTCCTATCTTGGCTTCCTTGGAATATAGTATGGATGGTTCCTCTATAACATGATTAAATCCCTTCCTCCTCATGTTGCTTTTGGCTATGGTGTTTATTACAGCAACAGAAATCAAACTACAGAATTGGAAATATATCTAAATAGTAGAGCATTTATATGGCACATATAATGTCCTGGATTTAATCTCCAGTACATAAATCAGAGTTCACAGGAATTAATTGTCTATTCCTCAAGAATGAAGACTGGTTATATTTCTACATAACCTAATGGTACAGCAAATCATTAAAAATCCTCATGGAGAAATAATATTAAATGGCACAAAAGTGCTGGAACAGAACTCCAGTCTTCTAGAATAGCAGAGAATGTTCCTACTTACTGAGTAATCTAGTTCCAAATAATTTCACTTTAAAGACAATTTTATAGTTTTACACCGAAAATCAGAATGAAAAATTTTTCTTCTATTTTAGAAAAAGCAAAGAATAGGATAGATATTGATTAAAATTGATGTCAATCTTTAATTATTAATTAGTTGTCATTGTGCAGAAAAATGTCTTATCAATATTACTGCAGTTAAGACTGATACAGACATGTAGGTACTCATACATTATTTCAAGTATGCACACAGTGAAAGAAGAAATGAGGGTTCATAAAGACTTTGTGTAAGAGTCTTTAAGTCTCTCCTCTTTACATGGCAACTTTTATATACTTTACTCAACCTGGTTCTACATAGTAGCATCCCCAAAGCAATCAAGTAGACTCCCAGATATCTCTAGAAAACTTAAAAGTACCTGCTGTTGAAGTTGTGGACTTAGTATATAGATGTGAGTTATAGTGTGGAAGTTAACACTTAAGAGAAAAAGTGGAGTATAGTAATTAAGACTGCGTAAATACCTGAAAGTTCACTTCCTTTGTCAAAGTACACTTCTTTCCACCTTTCATAACTGAACAACAGAACATGTGAATGGTGTGCAATAGGGCAAATTTTCAAGGGTACTAAAAGTGCTCATGCAAAGAGAATGTGTTTTGTGTAAAGATATTATTTGTTATGAGATATAAAAATGAGAGAAATTAAAGGGTGCTTGGTAAAGTATGATATATGTGACTTAGACTAGATTTAATTTCAAGAAAAATATGACAGGAGCTCATGGGATTCATAATGCTAAGGGGAGGGTTTTAATGCCAGATAATATATAGATTCACTTAAATCTATAAAATAAAATGACAGTTGTTATGTATTTTGGATTTGTGTTATTACAATTATTCTTAATATTTAGCCAGCTTGCTGATGTGCAACTTTAATCAAAGCACTGAAAGGCAGGTGACTCTCTATGAGTTCAAGGTCAGCCTAGTCTACATAGAGTGTTCAGTGTAATCTAGGGCTCTACAGACAGATTCTGTCTCAAAAAAATCTTATAATGGGAAAATTGTCTTATAGCACTACATAGTTGTCACAGCTTTAGCTAAAAAATTGTACTGTGGTTTAATATTTGCTTTTCTGTAGAATGAAATATCAGTTTCTGGACCATAAAGGTATACAAATCAGTATTTTTCTGCCTTTATCTCAATAATCAATGTTCACATATTAAGATTTTCCTATTTTTAAAAAATTATACAAAATATTTATTAGAGCTATAAAATCAAATGTACAAATTAGCATAATTAAATATAAAACATATAAAAAGACTAGATGACTGCATTGATACTTGAGCCTGATTTTAGCTTTACAATCTGGAGAACTAATTTGCATCTATACTCACTAATACTATGAGCTCTAGAAAAAAATCATTTAGATATATATGAACTAGACTAGAAATATTTAAGGTAGCTGGGTAAAGTATGATAAATGTGACTTAGAAACTGTTAAATCTTGGAGGATATTTGAGTCAAATAAATTTAACAGTTATAATATAAAATTTTATATATTATTGGGATTAATTAGTGGTATTAATTGCTTTCACAAACATATATGACAGACTTAATTAAAAGAAGAAAATTTGTCTCACAGAAGTTCATTCTATGGTTACTCAGACCCATACATAAACAGTATATAATGAAAATGGGAGCATATGGCAGAGATGGCTCCTTACTTTTCAGAAGTCAAGAAATGGAGAAGAAGAACATACAGGAAGAGAATCAGACGAGATATAGCTTTCCAGAACCCATCTTTTATGATTTACTTCTTTCAACTAAGTGCAGAGGACACAAACATCCTACAATTGTGAATGTGACCTGAAATCACTATAAATAACAATGTCATGGTATGTCATCAAAAGTCAAGGCAACCCTGCTAGACATTGATTAATTCAATCAAGTTAACAAAAATCATTTCAGGCTTGTGAATTTTGATTAATTCATAGATTACTTAAGTGGTTTCAAGCAATTGTTTTTGGACATATTTTGAAACTAAGAATAGGAAAATTTAAGTATTTTACTTAAAATGTTTTTATTAATAAAAACCATTACTGAAACAATAATATATGAGTCATATCTTATAAGTGCAAGCACTGCATAATTTTGTACATTCCTGCAGATGATATGGCATTATAACTTTCAGAAATCTAAAATAGTGATACTTGTTGCTTTGGTAAAGCTACTTCTGATTAATCAGATTCTGAAGTCACTGACCTTTTATACTTTCATCTATAACGTTCCAAGGACTCAATTTATTTTCCAGATATAAACCCAGAGCAACTTCACAAAATTTACAATCAAGCAGTACAGTTTCTCTATAGCACTCCATTTCAAATATATGAAAATCCTTTAGCAAAATGGGATAAACTGAAAAAGAAATAAGACAAATAGATGTACTTTGGTTTCAAAGAAGGAACTTACGTGTTCTATTCCCATTTTTGAGTTGCCGAGTGACTGCCTATAGAAAGTTTAGCACTAAGGTCCCTTCAAAATTTGGGAATATTTGTAAGTAAATGTAATAAACCCTCATTAAATTTGTTCATGATCATAAGCCATAAACTTTAATGTCTTTCTTTAATTGTGGTAACACTAGAGAATAAAGACAAGTGTAGTATGGTGCCCAGTAAATTAGCATGTAATTAAAAGTATAGAAAGTACAAGTATATGTGACCTTCAAAGACAAAGATTTAGAAACTCTGAGTTGAATATAAATGAGCATGCTAATCATAATATGCCACCAGGGATAATACTATCTAAAGAGAAACATAAACCCGTACAACAGAAATTTAGATTTGTTTTCTATAGGAGGCTGTTTCATAATACACATACTTGTTAATATATATGTGTCTATGCTTATGTGGATATAGGTTAGCACTCCAAAATGAACCAGTGTTCAACAGTGTGAGAAAAAGCCTTCATATCTAAATGTTCAGGAAGCTGAAGAAACAGAGATTTTTTTAAAATGAAAGTAATATTTTCAAAACAGCCAAATGTTCTGTAGGCGAAAAAAGGAGAACAAAGTTGACTTTCAAAACATTACTTTAGTAGAGGTAAAATAGGTGTCATATATTACAGTGAGATAAGTAGAATATATGTGTATTAATATTAACATGCATGTCATTTGAATGCTTAGTGATGAAAAGAAAAAAGAAGTATGTTTGCTTTACTTTGTATACAGAGCTATACACAATGCTATATTTTATGGTCAGAAACACAGCTTTTCAGAAAGATCTTGCAGCTTGCATTTATAAAGCTATTTTAGTGGTGAAAGTGTTTCAGAATAGCCATGTTTCAGAATCATTTTGAGACATAAAAATACTCTGAAACACTTTTTGCTTTTCATATTTGGTCAAAGCCAATTCAGATGTGAAGATTTCATTATACAAAAATAAACAATTTAAGTGAAACAGGAATGGTTCAAATTATGTCTTCAAGAATTACTGAGATGATAATGTTAATTTAGAGACAAAGTGATCCTAATATTTTCTAGCTGTGCAGGGATATTTCTATGCAATTCATTAGGTAAATTATATTCATGTGAGCACTGTGGTTACATTTTTTTTGGCAAACACTTTAAGTGATATCTAACATCCTACTCTTGTGTTTATGCTGATATCTGACCACCCTGGCAGCTGATGAGGCTGATCACCAGGATACAATTCACTTAAGAAAAGTATGCAAAATGAAATGATGGACTCCGAAAACAGTTAACTCATTAAAGTACAAAACAACTCATCAAGTAAATCAAAACTTGATAAACTCAGAAGGGCAAATACCACATTTCCCTATCTCAAATGTACAATGTATTTTTTTAAGACATGAAAGTAAGAGAACAATTTGAAAGAAGTGACTGAGCAAGGTAAAGGCAAGAGAGGGTAATAGAGAGAGACTATATGATAAAACATATTATATGGAGAAAATAAAAGACAATAAAAATTATGTGGTAAGTCCCCAAATCCTCACACCTTTCTTTCCAAAGTTTGCTTTTATTTACTCTTTTTTGAAAAAGGAGTATTTTCTTAACAATTTATTCAGCATACCTGTGCAACTTTTCTGAATCCAGAGTTCACCCATTATTTAAAAGGACTCATTTGGCTGAACAGAATTTTTAAAAAATGGATTTTTAATAAAATATTCAATAACATGTTTGATAAAAATAAAAATTTATTGTAAGGATGCCATACAAACTAGATGTGTAATAATTTAAAATTCATGAAATTTTTAAATATTTTAAATAGAAAGGTTAAACAAATTCGAAGTTGTCTTGAAATTACAGATCAAAAGCAGGACTCCAATGACCAATATTTAAAGACTGTTGATTTACTAAACTTTATTAACTAGTAAACATAATATGTGTCCATTTAATAAATAAAGACTTGTTTGTGACTGAGAAATAAGCTCAATGAGTAAAATGTTTGCTGTGTAAGCATGTAGCCTACTTAGGAACAGATGTGACATAGCAGAGTTATATGATGAAATCTCAACTGGGAACCCAAATTTCCCAGAAGAGACTGCCCTGAAACCTGATCTGTGAGAAACCTTTTGAGTATTAAAGTATCACGGCCCAGAGCATTATGGGTGGTCCTATCCCTGAGAAGTAATTCTGGACTATATAAAAATGCTAGCTAAATATGAATTAAAGGGCGAACCAGTAAACACTCTTCTTTTTTTTTTTTCTTCTGTTTTTATTATGGATTCTATTTTAGTTCTTTCTCTGACCTCTTTGGGATGGACTAAGGCCTATAAGTATAAGTCAAATAAATCTGTTCCTTTCCAGGTTGTTTTGGGCAGAGCATATTTACAAAGTCATGGAATTCAAATTAAAATATAACTCGACTGGATGCCCAGTGCCCTCATGAATGCCAGGAATTATAGTGCACCTCAGTGACCCTAGTTTGGGGAAAGAAGTAGAGCCAGATGTATCCTAGAGCTTGTGAGTCTAGCTAAAATGACAATACGCAGGTTCAGTGAAATACTGTGTCTCGAAAACTTAAGTGAGAGAAATGACATTGAAATCTGTCCTCAAAAAATTCACATACAGAATCCATATACAAAATCCATAACACATATGATCACACATTTTATGAACTCAATAATTATAATTCAAATAACTATATACCACAAACATTATTTTGTACTGAAAATTAATCTAAAATTCTGTAATAAGCATAAAATATTTTCAACAAAATTTCACACATTACATTTATTCATTGAGTTAAATATGTAAAATATTTAACTTTGTCCTCCTTGTTTTATTACATATTCACAAATTTCTCCTACCTTATATATTTAACAGCTTAACAAAAAGCTGTTGGCAAGACATGCAACATTAATATGTTTTGTTATTTTATTGAGAATATTTTAAATAACTGCCAACTAAGGTGACATTTGTACAACATATAGCTGTTTAAACTATCATGGTGTAAAATGTAATAGGGCTCAAGTCTGAAATCAAGCTAAATTATAAATTTTCAGAGTGTTTAATTCTTGTTATTCACAAAAAATGATATGGAAAATGATTGTACAATATCAAAAGTGAAAACAATAAATATGGCATCATATTGTAATCTTAAAATTACATTTTAGTTACTAAGAATGTGCAAATTACTCTTCTCTCTCCTCTTAATATAATAAGACAGTATTTTACAATATGTTACATACCTATGTTTAGGAAATTTTAGCTTTGTTCTATGAAATTATCTGATTCAAAAACAAGCCAAAATGAAATATAAAGAATGTTAACATGTTCATCTTCAGTATCACCAATCTAAGTTGTATAGAAGAAATTAATTAATTAATTAATTAATTATTATATTTATTTATACATTTGAAAATTTTAATTTACATTCCTCTCTGCAACTATAACAAAGTATCATTAATAGTGTCAGGGATTTGTTCTTACCCATGGGATTGATCTCAATCGACTGGATACTGGTTGGCTGTTCCCTTAGACTCTGCTCCATTCGTTGTCCCTGCATTTCTTGCAGAAATAAATTTTGCGTCAAAAGTTTTGTGAGTGGGTTGGTGCCTCTTTTACTCCAGTGCTTAATATTGGGCTACATGAGGTGTTCTCTTCAGGTTATATCCCTATTGTAGGAATATCAGCTCAGTTTACCCTCATGGATTCCTGGGAGCCTCCCTAATCCAAGGTGTCTAGCATGTCCTCGAGATACCCCCTAATGCCCTAATCACCACTAACCTCACCAGCTGCAGATTTCCATTCATACTGCTGGCCCTAGGTCTCCCTCTCCTGTCTTTCCCCATACTTAATCTCAAAGTCCCCTGCTCCTCTCCCACCTCCCACCAAGTTCCTTTGCTCAGTCTGCCTCCTATAAGTGCGTTATCCCCCTTCTAAGTGAGATTCAAACATCCTTGCATCAAACAGTTGAAAAATCTGTATGACAATAACTTCAAGACTCTCAGGAAAGAAATAGAAGAAGAGCTCAGAAAATGGAGAGATCTCCCATGCTCATGGATTGGCAGAATTAACAGTAAAAATGGCCATCCTACTAAAGGCAATTTACAGACACAATGCAATCCCCATCAAAATCCCAAAACAATTCTTCAAAGACATGGAAATACAATTCTCAAATTCATCTAGAAAGGCAAAAGCAAAACAAAACAAACAAACAAACAAACAAAGAACAGAATAGCAAAAGCAATTCTAAAAGTAAAAGAACGGCTGGAAGAATCACAATCCCTGATTTCAAGCTCTACTATAGAACATTAGTGATTAAAAACTGCATGGTATTGGTACAGAAATGGATAGGTTGGTCAATGGAACAAAGTGAAGACCCAGAAATGGACCCACATACCTATAGACACTTGATCTTTGACAAAGGATCTAAAATCATCCAATGAAAAGAAGCATTTTCAACAAGTGGTATTGGTTCAATTGGACATAGGGATGTAGAAAAATGAAAATAGACCATATTTTTTACCTACCCAAAGCTCAAGTCCACAGTGGATCAAGGACCTGAACAACAACAACAACAACAACAACAACAACAACAACAACGACAACAACACAACACAAAACAACAACAAAAACAAAACCAGATACACTTAATCTAATAGAAGAGAAAGTGGGGAAAACCCTTGAACTCATTAGCTCAGGGGGATATTTCCTAAAGAGAGCTCTAATCTCTCAGGCTCTAAAATGAATACTTGATAAATGGGATCTCAAGAAACTGGAAACCTACCGAAAAGCAAAGGTCATAGTCAGTAAGACAAATTGGCAACCTACAGATTGGGAAAAAAACTTCACTAATCCCACATCAGATAGAGGGCCAATATCCAAAATATGTAAAGAACTCAAGAAGGAAACCACCAAAAAAAACAAGCAACCTAATCAAAAAATGAGGTATAGAATTAAACCAAGAATTCACAAGGGAGGAATCTCAAATCCTGAGAAGCAACTAAAGAAATGATCAAAGTCCTTAAGTGGTCAGAGAAATGCAAAACAAAATGACCCTGAGATTCCACCTTACACCAGTCAGAATGGCTAAGATCAAAACCTCAGGTGACAGCATATGTTGATGAGAATATGGAGAAAGAGAAACACTCATCCATTGCTGATGGGATTGCAAGCTGGTAAAACCACTCAAAGTTCCTCAGAAAATTGGAAATAGATCTACCCGAAGACCCAGCAATACTGATTTTGTGGAATTACCCAAAAGATGCTCCACCTTTACATAGGGGCATGTGTTTCATTATTTTTATAGCAGCTTCATTTGTTAAGTCCAGAAGCTGGAAATGACCCAGACGTCTCATGACAGAAGAATGGATACAGAAAATGTGGTTCATTTACACAATGAAATACTACTCAGCTATTAAGAATGTGTGTGAATGTACTGAAAGGAAAATGAACCTGTCAGCATCTTTGTTGGGCTTGTCAACTTATCCCTTTAACTTTAAATACTAGTTTTGGTCATGGAACCTTGTTCTTCAGCTTTAATCAAGAGCTAAGTAAGCAGAAGTCAGAATCATGCAAGTTTATATTGATAAGAAGACTATGGTGTGATGTTTTGAAATCATGTTTGCAGTATGTGGATCACTATCAAGGCATGAGAGCAGAGCTGAGTCCAGAGGATGCTACAGGCAGGCCATGGACAGGAAGCACCTTTACCGAGGTGGAAAGATCACACTGTGCTAGGTCATTCTGTGGCTTCCAAAAATCCTCGTCCTCTCAAGAATGACAGTTCCCTTGTTCTCCTCCAACTTCACTCATATTTGACTGATTATAGGAGCAGTTCATGAACTATAGTTATTTCAGACTTTCCAGTATGGAGCATTCAACCTCAGATTCACACTCTGGTAACCTTCTGAAAAGCCTTTCTATGTAGCCTTATTGTTGAAAGATTGGTTTCTGTTGCAGCCGCAGCCTGGTTCCTGGAATTACCTCAGCAGAAGAGCAGACTTAGAGAAGAGACAAAGGTTCTTTGCCCTAGAGGTGTGAAGTGTATGTACTGAATCATGTTATTGAATTGTTAGGGCCTGAGACATGCCTTTTTTAGAAGATTGTAGAGTATATGTCTTCAAGACTAGGAATTCTATATGAATCACTATTTTAAGGTCATTCTGTGTATGTGAATGTACATGTGTGTGCATATTTGCTTGTGAAAAGGTTTTTTTTTTTTTGTTTTTTTTGTTTTTTTTGCTGTAAGCATTTCTTTCTGACTTTCTTTTTCCTCTTTCACAAAGAGTCAATAAGGTCCAAGCATTTGCCTGGATAGTGAGAGGAAAGGCTCCCAAGCAACTGAGAAAGGAGTTCTAACAATCCTTCCCTGCTGGAGGCAGCAGGAATAAATTACCAAATGTATGTTTGATTGCCAGTCTATATTTATGTACGCTTAAGAGGTAAAGGAGTTTAGAGTTTTTCACTAGAAATTCTTGCTAGCCTAGATAATTAAGTTTTGTTCCTTAAGTAGTATTGACCCTGTAAATCACCCTTTGATGTCACCAGGCCACATCTGCTGTCAGCATGACCCCAATTGTGAATGCTTCTTCCCATTCACTGCCTTTGCAGAGAAAGAGAACTTGTGCTGGGCAGGAGTACTGCAAGGTGTTGAGTACAGCTGACCAAGTGTTCCTGTGGTGTAGTGGGGAACATTTTTGGTATATGCCCAGGAGTAATATATGCCCAGGGTCTTGAGGTAAAACTATTCTTACTTTTCTAAGAAACAGCCAAATTGATTTCCAGATTGGTTATACAAGTTTACATTCCCAGCAGCAATGGAGGAGTGTTCCCCTTGTTCCACATCCTTGCTAGCATGTGCTGTCCCTTAAATTTTTGATCGTAACCTTTCTGATGGGTGGAGGATGGAATATTTAAGTACATTTTGACTATTCATGATTCCTCTGCTGAGAATTCTGTTTAGCTATATACCCCATTTTTCACTTTGGATATTTGGCTTGTTGGTGTCAGCCTTCTTGACTTCTTTATGTCTTGGATATAAGACCTCTGCCAGATGTAAGGCTGGTGAAGATCTGTTTCCAATCTCTACCCTGTCATTTTGTCCTATTGAAAGTGTCCTTTGCCTTACAGAATCTTTTCAGTTTATGAGGTCCCATTTATCAATTTTTGAACTTAGAGCTGAGATACTTGTGTCCTGTTCATGAAGTTATCTCCTGTACCAATGAGTTCTAGGCTATTTTCCACTTTCTATTCTGTTAAATTTAATGTATGTGGTTTTACTTTGAGGTCTTTGATCCATGTGCACTTGAGTTTTATGCATGATTATATATAATATAATATAATATAATATAATATAATATAATATAATATATATTTGCCTTCTTCAACATGCAGATATCCAGTTAAACCAGCATCATTTGTTGAAGGTACTTTCCTAATTTCATTGTGTGGTTTTACTCTCTTTGTCAAAATTCAAATGTCTGTAGGTATTTGGGTTTATTTCAGTGTCTTCAATTTTATTCAATTGATCAACCTGTCCTTTCCAATATGAATACCATGCAGTTTTTACTACTATTGCTCTATAGTATTGATCTCCTTGAGATCAGAGATAGTGATACCCCAATAATTTCTTTTATTCTTAAGGATTGCTTTCACAATCTGTTGTTGTTATTGTTGTTGTTTTCTTTCAGTTGCTTGGTTAGAATTACACCAAGATATCTTATAATATTTGTGGCTATTATAAAGATTGTTATTTCTCAGCCAGTTTATCAGTGGCATGAAGGAAGGCTACTGATTTTTTTTACTTAATTTTGTATCTAGCTACTTTGTTGAAGGTGTTTATCAGCTGTAGAAGTTCTCTGGTAGAACGTTTTGGGTCAATCATGTATATTATTCTATCAAAAGCAAATAGTGATACGTTTTACTTCTTCCTTTTCAATTCGTAGTCCCCTTTTTATCTTTTAGTTTTCTTATTGCTTTAACTATAACTTCAATTATTATATTGAATAAATAGAGAATGGGCAGCCATGTCTTGTCTTGTACCTGATTTTAGGGGAATTGTTTTAATTTCCTCTCCATTTATTTTGATGTTGGCTATTGGTTTGATGTATGTTGCATTTATTTTTCTAGATATGTGCTTTGTATGCCTGATCTCTCTAAAACTTTTAATATGAAGTAGAGCTAGAGCTATATTTTGTCAAAGGTTATTCAGCATCTCATGAGATGCTCATACTAATTTTTTCTTTCAGTTAGTTTATATGATGGATTATGTTGATGATTTTTTTTGTATATTCAACCACACCAGCATCCATGGATGAAGCCTACTTAATCATGGTAGGTGATGCTTTTGCTTTGTTCCTGGATTTCCTTTAGATGTTTATTGAGCATTTTTGTATCTTTCTTTATAGGATAAATTGGTCTCAAATCATCTTTTATTATTTAGTATTTGCACAGTTTATATGTCAAAGTAACTATATAAACTCATAGAATAAATTTGTCTATCTTCTTTCTATGTGTATTTTGTGCAAAATATGAGGAAAATTGGTAGTAGTTCTTCTCTGAATGTCTGGTAGAATTCTGCAATAAAATCATCTGGCCTGTTTTTCTGTTTTGTTTGTTTGTTTGTTGTTGGGGAACTGTTAATGAAAGAAGACCTAATGATCCTTTGCATTTCCATATTCTGTTTCTAATTCTCCCTTTTCATTTTTGATTCTGTTTATTTGCATATTATCTCTCTTTCCCTCCCTCTCCCTCTGTCTTATTTAGTTTGGCTAAGGGAAGGACAATCCATACTTATCGAAGGAAAAATCTATGAAGATATCTCAATTCTGAACACCTTTGCCACAAACACCAGGACACTCTCATTTGTAAAAGCATTGCTAACGCTTAAATCATACATTGAACCCCACGCATTAATAGAGTAAGACTTCAACACCTCACTCTCACTAATCAGCTAGACATTCAGACCAAAACTAAATGTTAAAATAATGTAACTAATCAATGTTCTGAATCAAATGGACCTAATATGCATCTATTGACTACTTCACCCAAACACAAAAGAATATATCATCTTCTCAGCACTGCATGGATCCTTTCCCAAAATTGACTGAATAGTTTGATAAAAGGAAGCCTCAACAGATTCAAAAGAGTTGAGCTAACACCCTGTATTTTATTAGACAACCAAGGATTAGAGCTGGACTTCAAAAAAGGAAACTTCAGAAAGCTTACACACTCATGGAAAATGAACAACTCTCTACTCTACAATATCTAGGTCAGGAAAGAAATAAGGAAAGAAATTAAAGAATTTCTAGAATTCAATAAAAATAAAGACACAACACAGCCATGTTTATGGGACAAAACAAGTGCTGAGGAAGGTTCAGAACACTAAGTGCATCCATAAAAATATGATAAAGTTCTCAAATGTCTGAAAGTTCTAGAAAAAAGCCAAGAATAAAAAAAACATTGAAGAGGGTTAGAAGGAATGAAAGAATTAAAATTAGAGCTGGGGATTATTTTAAATTGTATATAGTTAGCAAGCCTCAGCTGTAATTGCTCCATTCTCTGCTAAATTTGTAATTTGTCTAATTTCAATAATTGTAGGTACGATGCTTAGATTTGATAACTCAACTGCAATTGAACTCACGTAGGTGACTTTCAAGGATTACATAGAATAAATTAGCTTCTGTACAGACCCATGAAGAATTGTCTTTATTAGATTCATTAAGGAAAAAAACTCATCATAAATTTGGGGAGCACAATTCCTGTTGGCCAGTGTCCTATACTAAATAATGGAGAAAGTAAACTATGTAAAAACATTCAATAATCTCTTTTTCCTGACATCAGACACCATTTGAACATCTGCTTTAAGTTCCTATCGATTGATGCACTGTACCTAGAACTGTGAGCCAACATAAATTCTTATTCCTTTACATTGCTTTTGCAAGGCAATTTGGAACATAAACAGAAAAGTAACTAAGACAATAGGTCTAAAGGGAAAAAAAGTAAAACTTTAAATAAAGGTCTCTTGAAGTAGTCCTAATGCATTCCACAGATGCTTACTGTGGTACATCATCACACTTGTAAATGGGGTATAAATTCTAAACAGCTTATAAAATGATATTGAAAAATAATGATTTTCAGATAATTCACTAGTTTAGTTTTGCCCTTCAAACTGAAATGTTATACTGAAAGGAATTAAATCAAGCAAAACCATGTCTTCAGAAATCTTTGCCTCAAGTTAAGATTGTGAATTACTTGTAACAAAATGTCCGGTTCACCTAGAAAATGATATGAACCCAATACTTTGGTACAAATTGAAGTTGCAAATAACAGAATGCATGTAAAATAAAAAGAAAGGTCAAATGTTTCATTGGAAAGAAAGTTTCTCTATGTGAACCAGTGATATTTCTAGTCAAGTGTCAGTATAAAAATAAATAGTCTTCAGCGTATATCAATCTGAAATCATCCATTAAATTCTGACCTAACATTATTTCTATACTGAAATGTCATATATATGTATATGCAGTTTGTAACTAGTAGATATGCCATTACGCATAAGAGCATTTCATTTATCTTATACATGAGGAAAATTAAATCATTCTTTCAAAAATATTCCCTTGGATATCATATGTAATAAAAAGGTTTTTCATGTTTATATATCTGAGTTTTGAATAAATACCTCCACTTATATATGCATAATATTTATATATACATATATATGTATATATATATAAAATCACATTTAAACTGTATTTGTATGTGTGTATACTGATATGTCTTGATATTATTATGCATACAAAAGATTAGTGGAAAATGTAATTGCTATATTATAGAAAACCTTACATATTGAGCAAATTTAATGAATTGAGAAATAAACCTCGTTAAATACATTTTAAAACTATTTTATATGCTTTCTCAGATAATTCTCAAAATAGTCTTGAGATTTGACCAGATGAGCTTACTGATATAGTCATACATATTACGAATCATCATTTGTTACACACAATCAAAAAATACAAGATTTTTGCCACATATTTATTTACTTAGTTAAAAATTGGATATTTTAAACTTACATTTAAAATATTATTCCCTTTCCCGGTTTCCTGGCCATAAGTCCCCTCCCCTTCTTCTATGAGGCTGTTCCCCCTCTCCAAACACCCCCCTTCCCCCTCCCCCTGCATTCCCCTGCACTTGTGGTCCAGCCTTGGCAGGACCAAGGGCTTCTCCTCCCTTCAGTGCCCAAAAGGCCATCCTCTGCTACATATGCATTTGGAGCCATGTGTCTGTCCATGTGAAATCTTTGGATAGTGGTTTAGTCCCTGGGAGCTCTAGTTGGTTGGTATTGTTGTTTTTATGGGGTTGTAAGCACCTTTAGCTCATTCAGTCCTTTCTCTAACTTCTCCAGTGGGGACCCTATTCTCAGTTCAATGGTTTACTGCTAGTATTGTATCTGACATGCTCTGGCTGAGCCTCTCAGGAGACAACTATATCAGGCTCCTGACAGCATGCATTTCTTGGCTTCATCAAAATTATCTAGTTTTGTTGGCTGTATATAAATGGGCTGTATACCCAGGTGGGATAGTCTCTACTTTTATACAGGGATACATAAGAAAATTTCTATGTAAGTGCATAAGGAATGCAGTTTGAATTAATTCACACCTTACGAAACTCCAAACTTTTAAGTCAGTGACAACTGTCACACACACACACACACACACACACACACACACACACACACAAAATAAAACAGGAACCTATGAAACATATAGCATAGCATTATAAATTTCTTTAAGTACACTATGAAGTAAAAAATAAACATGTACCAAAAATTGACAAAGACCAAAGTATATGAGCTAGAAATATGTTTCTTTCTTTCATTTTACTGCACCTACTATGTAGTGACTCTTTGTCATCTGAATAAGACATTTTGTAGTTGCAATTTTCTTCCTAGAAATATACATTATTTCAGTCCTTTCAACAATGATTTATCTTGCATAAATACTTACTAACTATATATTCATCATCAAACATTTTTTTCTGGATACCTACATTAAATCATTACGTGTCTCAATAAGCTGTCTCCTTTGATGAATTCTTGTAGCCATCATATCAAATGGCAAATCTGAGATTTTTCTAGCCATCATATCTTTCTGGTTTCTTCTGAGTGTGTATGTGTGTGTTTGTGTGTGTGTGGATATATCTATATATCTGTGTGCATATGCTCATGGAACCTCTGTCATCCTGGCATCTGCACACTGCAACCTGCAGACTTTGAAAAATGACCACTTTCTAAATCGTTTTCAGTACTTGTTTGATAACTACCAATCAATGTTCAGAAGTAAATAGACCAATGAGACAGAAAGTGCTTGTAACTATGTGGTCAAAATCATATACAATTTAACTGGGAGTGGTGGTAAATGCTTATGATCTTAACACTCAGGATGCTGAGATGGGAATACTATATTTGTGGCCATGCTAGTGTACATGGTGAGATGATTTTTCAAACAAAATCATCAGTTATACATAGCTTGGAAAACAAAAGTAAAAACTGAGAGTGTGATCCTGATATTCAAGAATGTCAGTTACTTGTCTACAGTTTTACAAAGAGCATCAGCACAGGTTCAGAAAATCTGTGTTCGGCTTGTTTGCTCTGACAACAATAGCAAAATATTGCTACTGTGTCTTACTTAGACATTCATAATTCCTTATTTGTGGAATATATTCTTCTCACCAGAATTTATTCCTTTTAAGAAATAATAGATATACAGATGGTTTCTTCCATAAGAAAAGCATTTCTTGAGCTGAATGTTAAGTATTTGGTTGATGATTAAATCATAAAAATTAAACATTCCCTTATTTTATTAAAACACTTCATTGTTTTGCTACTCATACCCTGATGACTGCAAATGTTTACTGAATATACTCAGATCAGAGATGTGTTCAACTATAAGTATGCCAATATATATTCATTGTCAATGAAAGTTTCCTTTGACTCTCATTTCATTTTACTAGAAAACCTTAAATTTAAGGGGCATTTGTGCTCCAATGTTTTTGATTCTTTAAATTGCTTCAACTATTAAAGGTCTGCATTTCCATATAAAATTTAGAGTAATTTTCATTATATATAAAATATAACATTATAGAAATTCCACTGGTATTCTACTAACTTCATAATTCAAGATGAGATGTGGACTGGTAATTAACAATATTGAATTTTCTTTTGCAAGATCATAAATGATTTACTATTTTATTCATTTACATTTCAAATGATATGCCCCTTCCAGGTTATTGTTCCATAAACCTTCCATCCCATCCTTTCAAACCCCCATCCCCTTTCCTTTATGAGGGTCCTCTACACACTCACCCATTCCTGCCTCACTGCTCTAGCATCCCCCTATGTTGGGGTACCACGCCTCCCTCCCCTCCCATGATGTCAGATAAGGCCATCCTCTGCTACATATGTATTGGGAGACTTGGCTCCCTCCATGTATATTCTTTGGTTGGTGCTTTAGTAGTTGGGAGTGCTGGGTGGTCCAGTTAGTTAATATTATTCTTCTTATGGGGTTGCAATCCCCTTAAGCTCCTTCAGTCCTTCCCTAGCTCTCCCATTAGGGTCTTCTGGCTCAGTCTGATGGTTGGCTGTGAGTATCTGAATCTGTATTGGTTAAATGCTAGTAGAGCCTGTCAGGGAACAGCCATATTCCTGTTAGCAAACACTTCTTGGCAACATGTAGCAGTTGGGGATGAGGAACTGGGGCTAGTCACTTGAAAGTCCCAGACTCCAGAGAAATGAGAGGATCCCAGGAGCCCATGCTGATGACTTTAGCCAAAATACCCATTAAAGGGAAGATACAACCTGTAGAGACCAACTCTAATAGATAGGCACAGCTCCCAGATGAGGGATGGGACCATGCTTCTCAAAAATTTTAACAAACACTTTTCTTTTACTGAAACTAGTTTATAATATATCTCAATGAAAATTTAGAAATCAAAATAGTTTCTGTAATATTAGCACAGATATGATAAATTCTTATCATCATTTATATATTGTCAGAGTATATGAGAATATATTTTCTATTTGTTAAAAGAGTAAAATCTCCCAAAGTTTGTAGCTTGTCAACAATTGCAATCAGTTTTGCATGTGTGATGGTTTAAAAGAGAATAATCTTCATAGGTTCATATATGTGAATGTCAATTTCTGGGTTGTGAAATGGTTTGGGTAAGATGAAGAGGAATAGCTTTGCTGAAATAGGTGTATCATTGAGGGTGTGCTTAGAGGTTTCAAAAGTGAATACTATGCTCATCTAGTTCTCTATCTGCCTTGTGCTTGTCAAGCTTGATGCAATCTTTCAATTACTGCTTCAGTAGCTGCCTACCTGCCTATTGCCTTGCTACAAGCAATGACAGTAATCGATTCACCTTCTAAAACAGCAAGCAGGCCATCAGATAAGCGCTGTTTTCTAAGTTAACTTGATCACAATGTCTCTTTAGAGCAATAGTAATTTAAGACAGCATGTATCTGCCTTGAAATCTGTGACTGAATTTGATGTAATCACTCAGTTATATTTTGCTTAAATATAGTCCAGTTTAAACTTGCAGACAGTATTTTATCTTTTGTGTATAAATGATATTTGTAACAGCCTTGATGTATGCACAAATATAAAACGAAAAATCTATTTAGTTAGAAATGTGTGTGTGTGTGTGTGTGTGTGTGTGTGTGTGTGTGTGTGTGTGCGTGTGTGCGCGTGTGGGTGAAATAAAAGCAAATGTAATGATCATATTTTGGCAAAATTGAAGACAAAATTCCAATTATAGGTTTTGTAAATAAAACATGCAGTACATATTTAGAAAAAAATATACTATATGATACATCTGTGGATCTGAAAAAAGAATGTTTGTTTTAGATTCCTTAAATTTCAAAACAACTCCTGAAATACAGTTATTATAACTTTAAAGTAATATTAAGGTCATTGTCAACTTTATTCTTCAGGTATACATGTGAATGCTTCTGTTTCCATGCTCATCTTCTGAGAATGTAAAAAAAAAAACTTACTCACTGAAGTAGAGCCATCTATGTTATAAGGCAATACAAGTTTTTTTTGTTAAGCAAAAATATCAAAATAAATAATCAAGTCCAGAATTTCAATGTGGTTGTTAAATTTAGTAGAAAATAATGTGGAATTGTTAGGGGATGAACTTATAAAAATATTCTACTATATTATCAACCTTTGAATATTAGTTTTGAATGCATAAATAAAAGAAAATAATTATAATAAAATCCTTGATTTGAAATAATTATACATTTTATAATTTGTTAATATATATGGATTTAAATACACTCTTAAAAATTTAATACATTTTCAGTTTAACTATGAGAAATACGTATGTTATGAAATACATACCTTATGTTATGGAAAGCTTCAGTCTTGTGCTAAACAAAGAAGTAAAAGAAAAAAAACATATCTTTGGATTACTTATATATAAGAAATTTAAAATTAAATTTAAGAAGTTATAGGTCTAATCTCATACATCCTGGTTTGTAAAGATGGGTAAATTGCAATCTTATAAATAATTATGAAATACTTGCAAATCAAATTCAAGAACAAATCAAAGATATCACATGTTATTATTAAGTAGGCTTCATCCCAGGGATGCAGAAATAGTTCAATATATAAAAATACATGAAGGTATACACTGTATAAACAAACTGAAAGAAAAATCTCATGATCGTTTTATTAGATGTTGGAAAAGCCTTTGAAAAAAATCAATTCTGCTTCATGTTAAAAGTCTGAAGAGGTTCCTGGTTGCTGCTGCCGCAGAGAGCCCTTGGGCAGCACCCCGCGAGCAAACATGAGCCTCAGGACCACAGGTAAGACCAACTTGTCTGCTGCAAGAGAGCTGCCTGTTGAGATCGGGACACACAGAGGCAGAGTTCATCTAGGACCGGGCACGTCCTGTGTTTGCCGGAGGTCCCACGCCCGCGGATCCCGGGCCCGCAGCAGCTCTCTGCTCCCAGACCCTGTGGGAAAGAGACCTCACCGCCTGATCAGGTGGGCACTCCTGAGGCTGCAGAGCGGAAGAGACCACCAACACTGCCCACCCCTGCCCACATCCCTGGCCCAAGAGGAAACTGTATAAGGCCTCTGGGAACCTGTGGGGGAGGGCCCAGGAGCGGCAGGACCCCTGCCTGAGACACCACAGGAACCTGAGGGAAACAGACCGGATAAACAGTTCTCTGCACCCAAATCCCGTGGGAGGGAGAGCTGAACCTTCAAAGAGGCAGACAAGCCTGGGAAACCAGAAGAGACTGCTCTCTGTACATACATCTCGGACGCCAGAGGAAAACACCAAAGGCCATCTGGAACCCTGGTGCACTGAAGCTCCCAGAAGGGGCGGCACAGGTCTCCCTGGTTGCTGCCGCCGCAGAGAGCGCTTGGGTAGCACCCCGCGAGCAAATTTGAGCCTCGGGACCACAGGTAAGACCAACTTTTCTGCTGCAAGAAAGCTGCCTGGTGAACTAAAGACACAGGCCCACAGGAACAGCTGAAGACCTGTAGAGAGGAAAAACTACACGCCCGAAAGCAGAACACTCTGTCCCCATAACTGACTGAAAGAGAGGAAAACAGGTCTACAGCACTCCTGACACACAGGCTTATAGCACAGTCTAGCCACTGTCAGAAATAGCAGAACAAAGTAACACTAGAGATAATCTGATGGCGAGAGGCAAGCGCAGGAACCCAAGCAACAGAAACCAAGACTACATGCCATCATTGGAGCCCAAGTCTCCCACCAAAACAAACATGTAATATCCAAACACACCAGAAAAGCAAGAACTAGTTTCAAAATCATATTTGATCATGATGCTGGAAGACTTCAAGAAAGCCATGAACACACTTAGGGAAACACAGGAAAACATTAATAAACAAGTAGAAGCCTACAGAGAGGAATCGCAAAAATCCCTGAAAGAATTCCAGGAAAACACAATCAAACAGTTGAAGGAATTAAAAATGGAAATAGAAGCAATCAAGAAAGAACACATGGAAACAACCCTGGATATAGAAAACCAAAAGAAGAGACAAGGAGCTGTAGATACAAGCTTCAACAACAGAATACAAGAGATGGAAGAGAGAATCTCAGGAGCAGAAGATTCCATAGAAATCATTGACTCAACTGTCAAAGATAATGTAAAGCAGAAAAAGCTACTGGTCCAAAATATACAGGAAATCCAGGACTCAATGAGAAGATCAAACCTAAGGATAATAGGTATAGAAGAGAGTGAAGACTCCCAGCTCAAAGGACCAGTAAATATCTTCAACAAAATCATAGAAGAAAACTTCCCTAACCTAAAAAAAGAGATACCCATAGGCATACAAGATGCCTACAGAACTCCAAATAGATTGGACCAGAAAAGAAACACCTCCAGTCACATAATAGTCAAAACACCAAATGCACAAAATAAAGAAAGAATATTAAAAGCAGTAAGGGAAAAAGGTCAAGTAACATATAAAGGCAGACCTATCAGAATCACACCAGACTTCTCGCCAGAAACTATGAAGGCCAGAAGATCCTGGACTGATGTCATACAGACCCTAAGAGAACACAAATGCCAGCCCAGGTTATTGTATCCTGCAAAACTCCCAATTAACATAGATGGAGAAACCAAGATATTCCATGACAAAACCAAATTTACACAATATCTTTCTACAAATCCAGCACTACAAAGGATAATAAATGGTAAAGCCCAACATAAGGAGGCAAGCTATACCCTAGAAGAAGCAAGAAACTAATCGTCTTGGCAACAAAACAAAGAGAATGAAAGCACACAAACATAACCTCACATCCGAATATGAATATAACGGGAAGCAATAACCACTATTCCTTAATATCTCTCAACATCAATGGCCTCAACTCCTCAATAAAAAGAAATAGATTAACAAACTGGATACGCAACGAGGACCCTGCATTCTGCTGCCTACAGGAAACACACCTCAGAGACAAAGACAGAAACTACCTCAGAGTAAAAGGCTTGAAAACAACTTTCCAAGCAAATGGTCAGAAGAAGCAAGCTGGAGTTGCCATTCTAATATCAGATAAAATCAATTTTCAACTAAAAGTCATCAAAAAAGATAAGGAAGGACACTTCATATTCATCAAAGGAAAAATCCACCAGGTTGAACTCTCAATCCTAAATATCTATGCCCCAAATACAAGGGCACCTACATACGTAAAAGAAACCTTACTAAAGCTCAAAACACACATTGCACATCATACAATAATAGTGGGAGATTTCAACACCCCACTCTCATCAATGGACAGATCATGGAAACAGAAATTAAACAGAGATGTAGACAGACTAAGAGAAGTCATGAGCCAAATGGACCTAACGGATATTTATAGAACATTCTATCCTAAAGCAAAAGGATATACCTTCTTCTCAGCTCCTCATGGTACTTTCTCCAAAATTGACCATATAATTGGTCAAAAAACGGGCCTCAACAGGTACAGAAAGATAGAAATAATCCCATGCGTGCTATCGGACCACCACGGCCTAAAACTGGTCTTCAATAACAATCAAGGAAGAATGTCCACATATACTTGGAAATTGAACAATGCTCTACTCAATGATAAGCTGGTCAAGGAAGAAATAAAGAAAGAAATTAAAAACTTTTTAGAATTTAATGAAAATGAAGGTACAACATACCCAAACTTATGGGACACAATGAAAGCTGTGCTAAGAGGAAAACTCATAGCGCTGAGTGCCTGCAGAAAGAAACAGGAAAGAGCATATGTCAGCAGCTTGACAGCACACCTAAAAGCTCTAGAACAAAAAGAAGCAAATACACCCAGGAGGAGTAGAAGGCAGGAAATAATCAAACTCAGAGCTGAAATCACCCAAGTAGAAACAAAAAGGATCATAGAAAGAATCAACAAAACCAAAAGTTGGTTCTTTGAGAAAATCAACAAGATAGATAAACCCTTAGCCAGACTAACGAGAGGACACAGAGAGTGCGTCCAAATTAACAAAATCAGAAATGAAAAGGGAGACATAACTACAGATTCAGAGGAAATTCAAAAAATCATCAGATCTTACTACAAAAACCTATATTCAACAAAACTTGAAAATCTTCAGGAAATGGACAATTTCCTAGACAGATACCAGGTACCGAAGTTAAATCAGGAACAGATAAACCAGTTAAACAACCCCATAACTCCTAAGGAAATAGAAGCAGTCATTAAAGGTCTCCCAACCAAAAAGAGCCCAGGTCCAGACGGGTTTAGTGCAGAATTCTATCAAACCTTCATAGAAGACCTCATACCAATATTATCCAAACTATTCCACAAAATTGAAACAGATGGATCACTACCGAATACCTTCTACAAAGCCACAATTACTCTTATACCTAAACCACACAAAGACACAACAAAGAAAGAGAACTTCAGACCAATTTCCCTTATGAATATCGATGCAAAAATACTCAACAAAATTCTGGCAAACCGAATCCTAGAGCACATCAAAACAATCATCCACCATGATCAAGTAGGCTTCATCCCAGGAATGCAGGGATGGTTTAATATACGGAAAACCATCAACGTGATCCATTATATAAACAAACTGAAAGAACAAAACCACATGATCATTTCATTAGATGCTGAGAAAGCATTTGACAAAATTCAACACCCCTTCATGATAAAAGTCCTGGAAAGAATAGGAATTCAAGGCCCATACCTGAACATGGTAAAAGCCATATACAGCAAACCAGTTGCTAACATTAAACTAAATGGAGAGAAACTTGAAGCAATCCCACTAAAATCAGGGACTAGACAAGGCTGCCCACTCTCTCCCTACTTATTCAATATAGTTCTTGAAGTTCTAGCCAGAGCAATCAGACAACAAAAGGATGTCAAGGGGATACAGATCGGAGAAGAAGAAGTCAAAATATCACTATTTGCAGATGATATGATAGTATATTTAAGTGATCCCAAAAGTTCCACCAGAGAACTACTAAAGCTGCTAAACAACTTCAGCAAAGTGGCTGGGTATAAAATTAACTCAAATAAATCAGTTGCCTTCCTCTATACAAAAGAGAAACAAGCCGAGAAAGAAATTAGGGAAACGACACCCTTCATAATAGACCCAAATAATATAAAGTACCTCGGAGTGACTTTAAGAAAGCAAGTAAAAGATCTGTACAATAAGAACTTCAAGACACTGAAGAAGGAAATTGAAGAAGACCTCAGAAGATGGAAAGATCTCCCATGCTCATGGATTGGCAGGATTAATATAGTAAAAGTGGCCATTTTACCAAAAGCAATCTACAGATTCAATGCATTCCCCATCAAAATACCAATCCAATTCTTCAAAGAGTTAGACAGAACAATTTGCAAATTCATCTGGAATAACAAAAAAACCAGGATAGCTAAAGCTATCCTCAACAATGAAAGGACTTCAGGGGGAATCACTATCCCTGAACTCAAGCAGTATTACAGAGCAATAGTGATAAAAACTGCATGGTATTGGTACAGAGACAGACAGATAGACCAATGGAATAGAATTGAAGACCCAGAAATGAACCCACACACATATGGTCACTTGATTTTTGACAAAGGAGCCAAAACATTCCAATGGAAAAAAGACAGCATTTTCAGCAAATGGTGCTGGTTCAACTGGAGGTCAACATGTAGAAGAATGCAGATCGAACCATGCTTATCACCCTGTACAAAGCTCAAGTCCAAGTGGATCAAGGACCTCCACATCAAAGCAGACACACTCAAACTAATAGAAGAAAACTAGGGAAGCATCTGGAACACATGGGCACTGGAAAAAATTTCCTGAACAAAACACCAATGGCTTACGCTCTAAGATCAAGAATTGACAAATGGGATCTCATAAAACTGCAAAGCTTCTGTAAGGCAAAGGACACTGTGTTTAGGACAAAACGGCAACCAACAGATTGGGAAAAGATCTTTACCAATCCTACAACAGATAGAGGCCTTATATCCAAAATATACAAAGAACTCAAGAAGTTAGACCACAGGGAAACAAATAACCCTATTAAAAAATGGGGCTCAGAGCTAAACAAAGAATTCACAGCTGAGGAATGCCGAATGGCGGAGAAACACCTAAAGAAATGTTCAACATCTTTAGTCATAAGGGAAATGCAAATCAAAACAACTCTGAGATTTCACCTCACACCAGTGAGAATGGCTAAGATCAAAAACTCAGGGGACAACAGATGCTGGTGAGGATGTGGAGAAAGAGGAACACTCCTCCATTGTCGGTGGGATTGCAAACTGGTACAACCATTCTGGAAATCAGTCTGGAGGATCCTCAGAAAATTGGACATTGAACTGCCTGAGGATCCAGCTATACCTCTCTTGGGCATATACCCACAAGATGCCCCAACATATAAAAAAGACACGTGCTCCACTATGTTCTTTGCAGCCTTATTTATAATAGGCAGAAGCTGGAAAGAACCCAGATGCCCTTCAACAGAGGAATGGATACAGAAAATGTGGTACATCTACACAATGGAATATTACTCAGCTATCAAAAACAACGACTTTTTGAAATTCGTAGGCAAATGGTCGGAACTGGAAAATATCATACTGAGTGAGCTAACCCAAACACAGAAAGACATACATGGTATGCACTCACTGATAAGTGGCTATTAGCCCAAATGCTTGAATTACCCTAAATGCCTAGAACAAATGAAACTCAAGACAGATGATCAAAATGTGAATGGTTCACTCCTTCTTTAAAAGGGGAACAAGAATACCCTTGGCAGGGAAGAGAGAGGCAAAGATTAAAACAGAGACTGAAGGAACACCCATTCAGAGCCTGCCCCACATGTGGCCCATGCATATACAGCCACCCAATTAGACAAGATGGATGAAGCAAAGAAGTGCAGACCAACAGGAGCCGGATGTAGATCGCTCCTGAGAGACACAGCCAGAATACAGCAAATACAGAGGCGAATACCAGCAGCAAACCACTGAACTGAGAATAGGACCCCCGTTGAAGGAATCAGAGAAAGAACTGGAAGAGCTTGAAGGGGCTCGAGACCCCATATGTACAACAATGCCAAGCAACCAGAGCTTCCAGGGACTAAGCCACTACCTAAAGACTATACATGGACTGACCCTGGACTCTGACCTCATAGGTAGCAATGAATATCCTAGTAAGAGCACCAGTGGAAGGGGAAGCCCTGGGTCCTGCTAAGACTGAACCCCCAGTGAACTAGACTTTTTGGGGGAGGGGGACATTGGGGGGAGGGTGGGGAGGGGAACACCGATAAGAAAGGGGAGGGGGGAGGGGGATGTTTGCCCGGAAACTGGGAAAGGGAATAACACTCGAAATGTATATAAGAAATACTCAAGTTAATAATAAAAAAAAAGTCTGAAGAGATCAGTAAATAAGGACATATACCAAAAACACTATTAAAGCAGTGTATAGCAAACCAACATCCAACATCAAATTAAGTGGAGAGAAACTTGAAACAATTCCACTAAAATTAGGAAGAAGACAAGGTTGCACTCTCTCTGTATCTATTCAATATAATACCTAAAGTTCTAGCTAGAGCAACAAGAAGTGAAAAGGAGATCAAACGGATACGAATTTGAAAGGCAGATGTCTAGGTATCAGTATCTGCTAATGATATAATAGTATACACACACGAGCATCAAAACTTTACCAGAGAACCCTTATAGTTGATAAGCAAGTTCTGCAATGTGGAAGGATATTAAATTACTTCAAACAAGTCAGTAGCCTTCCTTTATACAAGTGATAAATGAGCTGAGGAAGAAATTAGGGAAACGACACCCTTCACAATAGCCATGAATAATATAAGATATCTTGGTGTAACTCTAACCAAGCAAGTTAAAGATCTATATGACTAGAGCATCAAGTCTCTGAAGAAAGAAATCAAAGATCTCAGCCTTATTCATAAGAGCCAGAAAGTTTAAGTAAACTAGATGTCCCTCAACTAAAGAATGGTTACTGAAAATGTGGTTGATTTACTATTCAGCTATTGGAAACAAGGACTTTATGAATTTTACAGGCAAATGGATGGAACTAGAAAATATCATCCCAAGTGAAGTAAGTCAGACTCAAAAGAAAAGACATGGTATGTACTCAGTGATAAGTAGACATTAGTTCAGAATATCCATGGTGCACCATGCTAACCTTAAGAATTTAAACAATTAGGAAGGCACAAGATAGGATACTTCAATCCCACTAAGAAGGGGGAAGTAAATAATCATGGGAGGCAGACAGAGGGAGGTCCCAGGGTGGGAGAGGGAAGGGAGATGGGAAAAGGTTAGCAGCAACAAATATTGCGGGGAGACAGGAGAGAAGCCCAGAGGGCTGGGAAATATACAGCTGCTAGGGGTAGGGAAAACCTCTAGAAAGTCTAAGAGACTTGGGATGTGGAGACTCCCAGGACTCAATGTGTGTGACCTCAGTTGAAATGCCTGAAAGTGCAGTGGTAGAACCTGGAAAAAAAAACAGCATCTACTCAACACCCCCAGTGAAGGGATGGGGACACCAACCCACCTTCAAAATTTTTTAGCTAAAACTGTTCTTGTCTAAAAATTGCAGGGACAAAAATTGAGCAGAGATGGAAGGAAAGGCCAACCAGTGACCAGCTCAAATTTGAATCTATCCCATGGGCAGCACTAAACCATGGCACTATTACTGTTGCTATATATATATATATATATATATATATATATATATATATATATATATATATATATATGCCTACCATTGCTGTACTCTGAGAGGCTTCACCTGTAGTTGACTGAGACAGGTGCTAATATTTCAAAAAACAAGCAAACAAAAAAATTACAAAACGAACAAAATGAAAAACACACACACACACACACACACACACACACACACACACACCAAAAAAACAAAACAAAACAAAAAATAAAATAAAACATTGGGCTGAGGCCCCGGACCACTTTGGAAGAGTTAGGATAAGAACTAAAAAAAAAAAAAAAAAAAAAAAAAAAAAAAGGAAGGAGATGGCAACTCCCTAGAAGACCAACAATGTTAATTATCCTGTACACCTGGGACCACCACCACCAACAACAACAACAAGTATAGTCAGGCTAGTCTGAGGCCCCTGGCACATATGTAACAGAGGATTAGCTATTCTGATATTTACTGGATGTGGATTCTTCAAGTTCCCTCTTCCCATGGTTAGGCACTTTATCTAAAGTCACGCCCATATAATCCAGAGAGTCTCTCACCTCCCAGGTCTCTGGTACATTCTAGAGGGTCTTCTCACCTCCTATCTTCTGAGGCTGCATATTTTCATTTATTTTGCTGGCCCTCTAGGCCTCTCTTCTTCAGCATGTCATACCTGGTCCTTTCACCTTTTTCCTGTCGCCTACCCTCTGCTGTCTAATTCCAAACCTTATTCTGCCTCCATTCATTATTTTCTTCCCCCTACTAAGTTGGATTGAAGCATCCTCACTTGGCATTTATGCTTAATAATCGTTTTGAATTCTGTGTGTTGTATGCTAGTTATTTTGTAATTTTTGCTATAATACACTTATTAGTGACTCCATAACATGTATGTCCTTTTAGGTCTGGGCTACCTCAGTCAGGATTATATTTTCAAGTTCCATTCATTTTTCCTGCAAATACCATGACGACCTCATTCTTAACAGCTGAATATTATTCCATTGTGTAAGTGAACCTCATTTTATGTATCCATTCTTCTGGGATTTCTAGGTTTATAGCTTTTGGCTACCGCTAACAAAGCTGCTATAAACATAGTAGAACACATGCCCCTGTGGCATGATGAGGCATCTTTTGGATATATGCTCAAGAGTGGTATAGCTGAGCCTTCAGGTAGATCTACTTCTAATTTTCTGAGGAAATTCTAGACTGATTTCTAGAGTAGTTGTACCAGTTTGCAATCCTACCAGCAATGGAGAAGTGTTCCTCTTTCTCCACATCCTCACCAGGATGTGCTGTCACCTGAGTTTTTGTCTTACTCAATATTATTTATGTAAGGTGGACTCTTCCAGATGTTTTGAGATGCATTTCCCTGATTACTAAACATTTCTTTAAGTGCTTCTAAGCCATTCAAGATTCCTCTGTTGTGAATTCTTTGTTTATCTCTGTATCCCATTTTTTCATTGGGTTATTTGGATTTCTGGAAGTTAGCTTATTAAGAGCTTTACATATATTGGATATAAGCCCTCTGTTGAATGTAGAGTTAGTGAGGAATTTTTCTCATTCTGTTGGTTGAAGATTTGTTTTATTGATGGTATGTTCTGTCTTACAAAAGCTTCTCAGTTTCATGAAGTCCCCCATTTCTCAAATATAGATCTTAGAGCCTGAGCTTTCAGAGTTCTGTATAGAAAATTTTCCCTATGCCAATGAGTTTAAAGCTCTTTCTCACTTTGTGTTCTATTTGATTCAGTGTATCTGATTTTATGTTAAGGTCTTTGAACCACTTGAATTTTAGCTTTGTGCAGGAGGTAAATATGGATATATTTTCATTTTTCTATATGCAAACTGCAAGTTAGACCAGCACCATTTATTGAAGATGCTTTAATTCCATTGTATGTTTTTGGTTCTTTCTCAATGATCAATTGTCCATGTGTGTGGACTTATTTCTGGGTCTTCAATTATATTCCATTGATTAATCTGTCTGTATCTATACCAATACAATGAGGTTATTTTTAAAATCATTATTGCTCTATAGTACAGCTTGAGGTCAAGGAGGGTAATTCTTCCAGAAGTACTTTTATTGTAAAGAATTTCTTTCACTATCCTGGGTTATATATATGTCCATATGAAATTAAGAATTGCTCTTTCCATGTCTATGAAGAACTATGTTGGAATATTTGTGGAGATTGGGTTGAAGCAGTACATTGCTTGTGGTAGGATGCCATTTTTACTATGTTAATCCTAATGATCCATGAGCACAGGAGATCTTTCCATCTTCTGAAGTCTTCTTGGATTTCTTTTTTCAGAGATTGGAAATTCTTTTCATACAGATTTTATACTTGCTTGCTAAGATTAGACCAAGATATTTTATATAATTTGTGACTATTGTAAAGGGTGTTGTTTCCATAATTTCTTTCTCAACCTATTATTTTATAATAGAAGACTATTGGGTTTTTTTAGTTAATTTTGTATCTAGCCACTTTGCTAAAGCTGTTTATCAGCTGCAGAAGATCTCTGGTAGAATTTTTGGTATTGCTTATATATATACTATCATATTGTCAGCAAGTAGTGATGCACTGACTTCTTTTCCAACTTTTATTTACTTGATTTTTTATTTTCTTATTGCTCTAACTAGAACTTTGAGTACTATATTGAATAGAATGGCAAGAGTCAGCAACCTGTTCTTGTCATTGATTTTAGGGGAATTGCTTCTATTGTGTTTCCATTTAATTTGATACTAGCTATTGGTTTGATGTATATTCCTTTTATTAGGTTTAGGTATGTCCCGTGAATCTGATCTCTCCAAGATGTTCAAAATGGAGGGGTGTTGTATTTTGAAACATGCTTCCTCAGCCTCTAATGAGATTATCATGTAATTTTTTTCTTTTGGTTTGTTATATAGCGTATTACATTAATAAATTTTCATATATTGAACCTTCTCTGCATCCCTGGCATGATGCCTACTTGATTGTGTTTAATGATGGTTTTGATGTGTTCTTGCATTCAGGTTGCAAGTATTTTATTGAGTATTTCTGTATCAATACTCATAAGCAAAATTGGTCTGAAGTTCTGTTTCTTTATGTCTTTTTGTGTTTTACGTATCAGAGTAACTGAGGCTTCATAGAATGAATTTGGTAGTATTCCTTCTGTTTCTATTATATGAACTAGTTCGAATAACATTCGTATTAGCTCTTCTTTGAAGGTCTGGTAGAATTTTGCAGTAAAGCTATCTGACTCTGGGCTTTTTGTTTGGGAAGTTTTTTTTTTTTTTTTTTTACTAACTTGAGTATTTCTTATATACATTTCGAGTGTTATTCCCTTTCCCGGTTTCCGGGCAAACATCCCCCTACCCCCTCTACCCCCTCCCCTCTCCCCTTCATTATAGGTGTTCCCCTCCCCATCCTCCCCCCTTGCCGCCCTCCCCCCAACAATCTAGTTCACTGGGGGTTCAGTCTTAGCAGGACCCAGGGCTTCCCCTTCCACTGGTGCTATTACTAGGATATTCATTGCTACCTATGAGGTCAGAGTCCAGGGTCAGTCCATGTATATATAGTCTTTAGGTAGTGGCTTAGTCCCTGGAAGCTCTGGTTGCTTGGCATTGTTGTACATATGGGGACTCGAGCCCCTTCAAGCTCTTCCAGTTCTTTCTCTGATTCCTTCAACGGGGGTCCTATTCTCAGTTCAGTGGTTTGCTGCTGGCATTCGCATATGTATTTGCTGTATTCTGGCTGTGTCTCTCAGGAGCGATCTACATCCGGCTCCTGTCGGTCTGCACTTCTTTGCTTCATCCATCTTGTCTAATTGGGTGGCTGTATATGCATGGGCCACATGTGGGGCAGGCTCTGAATGGGTGTTCCTTCTGTGTCTGTTTTAATCTTTGCCTCTCTCTTCCCTGCCAAGGGTATTCTTGTTCCCCTTTTAGAGAAGGAGTGAAGCATTCACATTTTGATCATCCGTCTTGAGTTTCATTTGTTCTAGGCATCTAGGGTAATTCAAGCATTTGGGCTAATAGCCACTTATCAATGAGTGGATACCATGTCTGTTTTTCTGTGATTGGGTTACCTCACTCAGGATGATATTTTCCAGTTCCGACCATTTGTCTATGAATTTCATAAAGCCGTTGTTTTTGATAGCTGAGTAATATTCCATTGTGTAGATGTACCACATTTTCTGTATCCATTCCTCTGTTGAAAGGCATCTGGGTTCTTTCCAGCTTCTGGCTATTATAAATAAGGCTGCGATGAACATAGTGGAGCACGTGGCTTTTTTATATGTAGGGGCATCTTTTGGGTATATGCCCAAGAGAGGTATAGCTGGATCCTCAGGCAGTTCAATGTCCAATTTTCTGAGGAACCTCCAGACTGATTTCCAGAATGGTTGTACCAGTCTGCAATCCCACCAACAATGGAGGAGTGTTCCTCTTTCTCCACATCCTAGCCAGCATCTGCTGTTACCTGAGTTTTTTATCTTAGCCATTCTCACTGGTGTGAGGTGAAATCTCAGGGTTGTTTTGATTTGCATTTGTTTGGGAAGTTTTTAATGTCTTCTATTTCCTTTCTAGATATAAGGCTCTTTAGATAGATTACCTACTCTTGATTTAACTTTACAACATAGCATCTGTGTAAAAAGCTATCCCTTCCATCTATATTTTCCAGTTTTGTTGAGTGTAGGCTTTTATAGTGACCTCTGATTATATTTTAAATTGCCTTAGTTTCTGTTGTTATGTCTGCTTTTCATTTTTAAATTTTTCTACTTGGATACTGTCTCTGGGTCCTATAATTAGGGTGGCTAAGGATTTATCTTATTGATTTTCTCAAAGAAGCTTTTGGTTTTGTGGATTGTTTGTATTGTTCTCTTTGTTCTTAATTGGATTATTTCAGCCATGAATTTATTTTTTTCCTGACATCTACCCCTCTTGAGTGAGTGAGAGAGAGATAAAGAGAGAGAGAGAGAAACATGAAGTTGAATAGCTATAGAGGTATAGTATCTATGCTGAGTGACAGACAGGAGAGAACATTATCAAAAATGCTGTCAAAATTTAAAATATAAAAACAAAAATAAATACAAAATAAAATTCATAGGTAAGTAGATGGATACAATGTGATATAACTAACACCCAGAAAGACAGACACTGAATTTCCCCCCCATTTTCATTATCATAGTCTTGACTTTTTAATTTTGTATATTTAAATTGTGGTGCCTCTGAAAGGCTGGAAGCTAGAATGTAGATAGTTGGAAAGGAGGTTGCTCAAATAGATGAGTAACATTGTAGGCAAAATAAAAGAAAAAAAATAGTGGTGTAGTGGAATACTTATAGTGGACACATTCAAAGGGTTAGAAGGGGGTGAGAATTAGGGACAAGACAAGATCAATGAGGGATAATCAAAATGAAGAGAATATGAAAGAGCCACATGGAAACATATCAGCTGGTATCACAATTAAAAAAAGAAAAACATGTAGGGGATTTTGAAGCCAGACAACCCACAAGGACACACAATGCCAGTCCTATAAATAATGTGCCAATAAATAAAATTACAAAGCAAGATGTTTTTGTATATGTCCTTAGGAGTTATTGATTACAGAGGAATGGCAACAGGATCTTTTCATTCCACTTGGTTACAAGAGTAGAGTAATTCATAATATCATATTGCTGAAGACACTATAAACTTTAAATACAAAAAAATAAGGAAATCAAGGTAGAAATAAGTTGAAAGCTTACTTTTTACTCATTAACTTCCATAGTAACCTATGTTGCCATGTAGGTGGCTGCAAGAAGAAAACACCAGTAGTCATATCTGGCCCCAAAGTCTTTTAGCTATAATATCAATCACAAGGGAAGGAATGCCTACTGGATAAATAGTGGCATAGCTGTCATGGGGTTTCTAAACAACATCAGATTGGGATTTACAACCTCTCTCCAAAACTGAATTCATGGTAAACTTGGTAGAAATCCTTAGACTGAAAATACCTAAGGTGCTATGCAAATGAGAAAAGTCACTTCTATTTGTAAAGTCATCATTTATACTTTTATTGCTAATTGTCATCTCTGAGTCTTACTGTCTTTGTCTGCTAACCTAGGCCTAGACTGAAAGTTTCTTGCCTCATGGAATTTACTCAAGGCCTATAATGTTCAGCTTCTGAGCCTTACTGCTGAATTAACTCATACTTCCTAGCCATGTCAGAACTCTCATTGACTGGTTCAAATCATATGTTCTGGCTCAAAACGTCTCATCACACTGATTCAATCCTTTCAGGTCTCCTCAATTTCTCTGCTTAGCTTTATACTACCTTTACCAAACTGGCCTGATCTCCTGGCTCTCATTTCTCAGACTTGTTATATTTTATCTTTGTTTCTAGCTTGTTCTCTCTTCAGTCTGTTTCTTTATAACTCTCCCTTGTCAAACTGTTTCTTCCTCCCTCTGCATGGTCCCTTATATAACTTTCATTCTTCTTTTATACCTGAGATCTGGGCATATACTAATTCTATTCTGTCAAACCTTTCTCTGATGCTTACATTGTCTGCCACTCCATTAGACATCATTTTCAAACATAGGTGCTTTCTTCTCCAAACTAACTTTACCTTCATTGTTTGGGATTAAAGATGTATGTTAAGGTCTGAACCACATAAGAACTAGAAACAGTTCTTCTTGGTAAATAATACAATCTCAGGGTTCATAATGTGATCCCTTATACTGCAATAAGTAGTTAGGGTGGTAAAATGACATCACGTCTAAAAGTTGTTTAAATATATATGTTTATACACAAAAGATTCTCAAATTTTAACCAGAGAAGATTAACAACATAAGGTTGTGAATATAGAACATGTAACTGCTCAAATTCCTGAAAAGAGGGATATGTTGAATTTTTAGCCATCAACAAGACACTTATGTCACTCACATTAAAATTCTGGAGTTTCCAGTTCCAATTTGCTCCCCAGAGATAAGTCTGTGCCACAGCTCTCCATTCCCAAATCCCACCCAGAGAAAACTGGTCTCCCAGGAGTGTTGGCATACTAAAGGCCAGAGATGAGACCACTACTATTGTACCAATAGTAGGCCCAAGATCTGCTAGGAGCCCACAGGACACAGGAACCATAGAGCAGCTTGGGATTGGATCCTTCCATTTCCCAACTGTACCCCTGAGCAACAGCTCTCTGTACCCAATTCCAAATGGAGAGAGCTGATCTCCCAGGAGAGCTGATATACCACTGGCTCACAGGATGGCAGACAAGGTCCAGTCAGAGGCAGCAAGACCAACTAACACCAGAGATAACCAGATGGTGAGAGGCAAGCAAAGAACCTAAGCAAAAGAAACCAAGGCTACTTGGCAACATCAGAACCCATCTCTCCCATCACAGCTAGTCCTGGATATACCAACACACCAGAAAAGCAAGAGACTCCTTTAAAGTCGCATCTTAGGAGGATGATAGATGACTTTAAGAAGGACATCAATAATTCCCATAAAGAAATACAGGAGAACAGAGGTAAAGAGAAAGAAACACTTAAGGAGGAAACACATAGATCCATTAAAAAATACAGGAAAACACAACCAAAGAGGTGAAGGAATTAAACAAAAACATCCAGGATCTAAAAATGGAAACAGAAACAATAAAGAAATCACAAAGTGAGACCACACTGGAGATAGAAAATCTAGGAAATAGATCAGGAGTCATAGATGCAAACATCATTAACAGAACACAAGAGATAGAAGAGAGAATCTCAGGTACAGAAGAAACCATAGAAAACATTGACATAACAGTCAAAGAAAATGCAAAATGCAAAAAGCTCCTAACCTCAAACATCTACGGATTCCAGGATACAACAAGAAAATGAATATTAAGAATAACAGGTATAGAAGAGAGCAAAGATTCCCAAATCAAAGATCCAGTAAAAAAATTGACAAAATTATAGGAGAAAACTTCTCTAACCTAAAGAAACAGATGCCCATAAATATATAAGAACACTACAGAACCAAAAATAGATTGAACCAGAAAAGAAATACTTCTCATCACATAATAATTAAAAGATCGTATAGTATACACAAAACAAAGATATTAAAAGCTGTAAAGGAAAAAGGTAAAGTAACATAAAATGCCAGACCTTTTAGAATTATACTAGACTTATCAAAAGAGACTCTAAAAGCCAGAAGATCCTGGAGAAATTTCATACAGACACGAAGAGTACACGAATGCCAGCCAAGGCTACTAATCCAGAAAAACTTATTTACCATAGTTAGAAAAAATAAAACGCTCTATGACAAAACCAGATTTACACTGTATCTTCCCAGAAATCCAGCCATACAAAGGATAATAGATGGACAACTCCAACACAAGGAGGTAAACTACATCCTAGAAAAAACAAGAAAGTAATCATTTTGCAACAAACCCAAAAGAAGATAGCCAAGCAAACATAATTCCACCACTAACAACAAAAATAACAGGAAGCAACCATTACTATTCCTTAAAAACTCTATCATCAATGAACTCAATTCCCTAAATAAAAGACATAGACTAACAGAGTGGATACAGAAATAGGATCCAGCATTTTGCTTTATACAGGAAACAAACCTCAGTGTAAAAGTCTGGAAAAAGAATTTCCAAAAATCAATCCCAAGAAACAAGTTGGAGTATACATTCTAATAGTAAATAAAATTGACTTTCATTTAAAAGTTATCAAAAAAGATAAGCAAGAACACTTCATAGAGATCAAAAAAAATGTACCAAGATGAACTCTCAATATTGAACATCTATGCTCCAAATGCAAGGCCACCTCCATTCATAAAAGAAACTTCCCAAAAGCTTAAAGCATACATTGATCCTCACACAAGATTATTGGGAAACTTTAACAATCCACTTTCATCAAAGGACAAATCATGAAAACAGAAACTAAACAGATCTACATTAAATCTAACAGAAGCTATGAAAAAATGGATAACAGAAATCTATAGAATATTTCAAATTAAAACAAACAATATACATTCTTCTAGGCACATCATGGTACCTTCTCAAAATTGATCATATAATCAATCACAAAACAGACACACTAAGATTGAACTAACTTCATGCATCCTCTCAGATCACCACTGATTAAGGCTAGTCTTCAATAATAACAAAAATGAGAGACAGCCCAGATAGACATGGAAGCTTAACAGCTCTCTACTCGATGATAACTTGGTGAGGGAAGAAATAAAGAAAGAAATTAAACACTTTTTAGAATTTAATGAAAATTAAGATACAACATGCCAAATTTATGGGACATAATGAAAGCAGTGCTAAAAGGAAAACTCATAGCTCTGAGTGCCTCCAAAAGGAAAATGGAGAGAGTACAAACTAGGAACTTAACAGCACAGATGAAAACTATAGAAAAAAAGAGAAATACACATGGGAGGAGTAGACAGGATGAAATAGTCAAACAAAGGGCTGAAATCAACCAAGTAGGTACAAAGAGAACTATTCAAAGAATCAACAAAACCATGAGGTGGTTCTTTGAGAAAGTCAACAAGAAAGGTATACCCTTAGCCAGACTAACCAGAGGGGACAGAGACAGTACCCAGATTAACAAAATCAGAAAGGAAAAGGGAGACATAACAACAGAAATTGAGGAAATTTAAATAATCTTCATACTTACTACAACAACCTATACTCAACAAAACTGGAAAATCTGGAGAAAATGAACAGTTTTCTATACAGATGTCAGGTAGGAAAATGAAATCAGGATCAGACAAACCACCAAACCATATAAACAGTCCCATAAACACTGAAGTAATAGAAGCAGTCATTGAAAGTGTTCAGAACCAAAAAAAAAAAAAAAAAAGGACAACATGGGTTTAGTGAAGAAATCTATCAGACCTTCAATACCAATACTCTTAATACTATTGCACAAAATATAAACAGAAGAAACAAAACCTAATTTCTAAGCCACAATTATGCTTATACCTAAACAACACAAAGGACCAACCAAGAAAGAGTACTTTAGACCAATTTCCCTTTTAAATATAGTGGCAAAAATGCTCCAAAAGATTCTTGTAATTTATATATATATATATATATATATATATATATATATATATATATATATATATATATATATTAACTTGAGTATTTCTTATATACATTTCGAGTGTTATTCCCTTTCCCAGTTTCCGGGCAAACATCGCCCTCCCCCCTCCCCTTCCTTATGGGTGTTCCCCTCCCCACACTCCCCCCATTGCCGCCCTCCCCCCAACAGTCTAGTTCACTGGGGGTTCAGTCTTAGCAGGACCCAGGGCTTCCCCTTCCACTGGTGCTCTTACTAGGATATTCATTGCTACCTATGGGGTCAGAGTCCAGGGTCAGACCATGTATAGTCTTTAGGTAGTGGTTTAGTCCCTGGAAGCTCTGGTTGCTTGCCATTGTTGTACATATGGGGTCTCTAGCCCCTTCAAGCTCTTCCAGTTCTTTCTCTGATTCCTTCAATGGGGGTCAAAGAGAAGAAAAGCACACAAACATAACCTCATATCCAAATATGAATATAACAGGAAGCAATAATCACTATTCAATTTACAAGAACACATCATAATGATCATTAACCAAGATAAATTGGGCTTCCTTCCAGGAATGCAGTGTTGCTTCATTATATGGAAATGCATGAATCTAATCCATTATATAAATGATCTCAAAAAACCCCGACATGATCATCTTATTAGATGCTGGGATAGCATTTGAAACACAACACTCTACATGTTAAAAGCCTTGGAAAGGTCAGGAGTTCAAGGCCCATACATAACCATAGTAAAAGCAATATACAGCAAACTAGTAGCCAACATCAAACTAAATGGAGAGAAACTTAAAACAATCCTGCTAAAATCAGGGACTAGACAAGGCTGAACACTCTCTCCCTACCAATTCAACATAATTCCTCAAGTCCTAGCCAGAACAATTAGACAAAAAAACAGTTCAAAGGATACAAATTGGAAAGTAAGAAGTCAAAATGTCTCTATGGGCTGATGATATGATAGTATACTTAAGTGACCTCAAAAGTTCCACCACAGAACTCCTAAACTTGAAAACAACTTCAGCAAAGTAGATGGGTATTAAACTAACTCAAACAAATCAGTAACCTAGGAAACAGCATCCTTTGCAATAGACACAAACAATATAAAATAGCTTGATGTGACTCTAACCAAACAAGTGAAAGATCTATATGACAAGAAAATCAAGTCACTTATGAAAGAAATGGAAGAAAATCTCAGTAGATGGAACGATCTCCCCTGCTCATCGATTGGTAGGATTAATATAGTAAAAATGGCCATCTTGGAAAAGCAATCTACAGATTCAATGCAATCTCTATCAAAATTCCAACTCAATTCTATACAGTGAAAGAGCAATTCTCCAATTGATTTGGAACAACAAACAATCCAGGATAGCAAAAGCTATTCTCAACAAGAGAACTTCTGGGAAAATCATGATCCCTAACTTCCAGATGTATTACATGGCAATAATGATATAAACTACTAGGCATTGGTACAGAGACAGGCAGGTAGAATAAGAGAAAAGAATTGAAGACCCAGAAATGAATCCACAAGCCAATGGTCACTTGATTTTTGACAAAGGAGCCAAAAACATCAGGTGGAAAAGATAGCATTTTGAACAAATGGTGCTGGTTCAACTGGAGGCCAGCATGTAGAAGAATGAAAATTGATCCATTCTTATTTCTTTATACAAAGCTCAATTCTATGTGGTTCAAGGACCTCCACATAAAACCAGATACGCTGAAACTAATAGAAGAGAAGTGGAGAATAGTCTCAAATATATGGGCATGGGGGAAAATTACCTGAACAGAACACCAATAACTTATGCTCTAAGATCAACAATAGATAAATGGGAACCCATAAAATTGCAATGTTTTTGTAAGGCAAAGGACTCTGTCAATTTGACAAAATGGCAACCAACAGATTTTGAAAAGATCTTAACCCATGCTACATACAATAAAACTCTAATACCCATATATACAATTGAGCCAAGAAATTAAATGTCCTAGAACCAAATAATCCTATTAAAAATGTTACAGAGCTAAAAAAAATTCCCAACTAAGGAATATCAAATGGCTGAGTACCATTTAAAGAAATGTTCAAAATTCTTAATCACCAGGGAAAAGCAACTCAAATCATCCCTGAGATTCCACCTCACACCAGTTAGCATGGCTAAGATCAAACACTCAGGTGACAACAGATGCTGGTGAAGATGCAGAGAAAGAGGTGTACTCCTCCATTATTGGTGTGAGTGCAAACTGGTATAACCACTTTGGAAATCAGTCTGACAATTCTTCAGACAATTGGACATAGTACTACCTGAGGGCCCAGTTATACCACTCCTGGGCATATACCCAAAAGATTCTTCTACATATAACAAGCTCCCATACTCCACTATGTTCATAGAAGCCTTATTTATAATAGTCAGAAGCTGGAAAGAAACCAGATGTCCCTCAACCAATGAATAGATATAGAAAATGTGGTACGTTTACACAATGGAGTACTACTCTGCTATTAAAATCAATGACATCATGAAATTCTTATGCAAAAGGATGGAACTAGAAAATATCTTGAGTGAGGTAACCCAGTCATGGAAAAACACACATGATATGCACTCACTGATAAGTGGATATTAGTCTAGATGCTCATCATACCCATGATAAAACTCACAGACTATATGAAGCTCAAGAAGAAGGCAGACCAAAGAATACATGCTTCAGTCCTTCTTAGAAGGGGGAACAAAATATTCACAGGAGGTAGAGGGTAGGAGAGAGTTGGGAGGAAGAGGGGAGGTGCATGGGGTAAAGGTAGGAAGAATCAGGTATTGAAAGAGACAGAGATGATACACAGAGGGTCAGGAATTTGAACAATTGTGTGTAGCAATTGGTAATGGGGAACTGGGGTAGCCACCAGAAAATCCCAGATATCAGGAAAGCAAGAGACTTCCAGGAGCCAAAGGGGATGAGATTAGCTGAAATACACAACATAGGGGAGGAGAGCCTGTAGATTCCATATCCAGAGGTTAGTCAAGGCTCTAGGTTGAAGGATGGTGCCAGCCATTCATCTCCAAATTTTAACCCAGTATTTCTCTTGTTTAAAGTAAATACAAGGGATAATGTGCAGAGCAGATACTGAAGGAAAGGCCATCCAGAGGCTGCCCCACCTGGGTATCTACCTATCCCATATACACTACCAAACCCAGACACTATTGAAGATGTCAAGAAATGCTTGCTGATAGGAGCCTGAGATAGCCTCTCTTAGGAGGCTCTGACAGAGCATGACAAATACAGATGTGGATGCTCACAGTCAATCATTGGATTGAGCATGGGAACCCTAATGGATGAGCTAATGAAAGGACTGAAGGTGCTGAATGGGTTCATAACCCTATAGGAAGAACAACAATAGCAACTATCCAGACAAAAAAGAAACCACCAACCAAAGAGTAAACATGAAAGGACCTATGGCTTCAGCTCTATATTTAGCAGAGGATAGCCTTATCTGGCATCAATTAGAGTGGAGGTCCTTAGTCCTGTGGAGATTCAATTCCCCAGTTTAGGGAAATGCAAGGGTGGTGAGGTTAGAGTGGTTGGGTGGGTGGAGGATTACTCTTATAGAAGCATGAGCAGCTATTTGATAGTGGGTTTGTGGAAGAGAAACCAAGAAAGGGGATGTCATTTGAAATGTAAATAAATAAAATGTTCAATAAGAAAAAGTTGCTAGAAACAATGTAGATGAAAGATTATTTTATGGAAAGGGGAGAATAACATGTAATTAAAATGAAATCATAAGTAAAATTAAAATGATGGTTAGACTCATAAGTGCAGGAATACAGAATGATCCATGAAATGCCATTTTCTAGGCTGGATGTACTATTCCAATCGTCAACTCAGTGCAATTATACTTGCCCAAACAGAGCATATAGAAGAATAGGCCTTTTAATAGCCCACATTGAATGGGAGTGAGTCACAAATCCCTGCTCTTAATCCTTACTGAAGTAGGCAACTAATAAATTTTGGACAGGCTGAGTTTTCACCATCAGTGATTAAAAAAATTGATAACTCGACTAAGCTCCTATGGCATTGTAAACTACTTTCATCCAGATATCCCTAGTTCATCAAGGACTTTTAAGAAAAAAGAGAGGTTTGAAAGATATCTTTGACAGTCTATTAAGATATTTTATAAATATACAATAACAATAAACTCACTGTGGTTGTCTCTTTTTATTAGTGTGAACAGTGTGTGAAGATACCACATGGTGTCCAACCAACACATAGCTAAACATTTCTAAACCAATATTCCAAGATATATATTTTGGACAGGATACTAAAAAGATATAAAAGTTGACTTTTACATTTTTTATCGTACCATTTCTCTTATATGTATTAATTCCAAGTGTGTTATTTATACATAGAATGAACAGAAGACACAAGTATGTCTCTTAAGATGTAAGTAAAGATGTACCACATTTTCTGTATCCATTCCTCTGTTGAAGGGCATCTGGGTTCTTTCCAGCTTCTGCAGGGAAGAGAGAGGCAAAGATTAAAACAGAGACTGAAGGAACACCCATTCAGAGCCTGCCCCACATGTGGCCCATACATATACAGCCACCCAATTAGACAAGATGGATGAAGGAAAGAAGTGCAGACCGACAGGAGCCGGATGTAGATCGCTCCTGAGAGACACAGCCAGAATACAGCAAATACAGAGGCGAATACCAGCAGCATACCACTGAACTGAGAATAGAACCCCCGTTGAAGGAATCAGAGAAAGAACTGGAAGAGCTTGAAGGGGCTCGAGCCCCCATATGTACAACAATGCCAAGCAACCAGAGCTTCCAGGGACTAAGCCACTAACTAAAGACTATACATGGACTGACCCTGGACTCTGACCTCATAGGTAGCAATGAATATCCTAGTAAGAGCACCAGTGGAAGGGGAAGCCCTGGGTCCTGCTAAGACTGAACCCCCAGTGAACTAGACTGGTGGGGGGAGGGCGGCAATGGGGGGAGGGTTGGGAGGGGAACACCCATAAGGAAGGGGAGGGGGGAGGGGGATGTTTGCCCGGATACCGGGAAAGGGAATAACACTCGAAATGTATATAAGAAATACTCAAGTTAATTAAAAAAAAAAAGATGTAAGTAAAATGTACAGATAATATATGTAATAAAATGCTTCAGAAAAGCAAAAATTGAAGCATGTATCCATTGTTATTAAACAGAAAACCCAGAGAAATGGTTGACATTTATCTAATCAAGAAAGAAACCATTAGGAGTCAAGCCTAATTAATCATCTTAATTTATTGAATATACTATGTAAACACGGCTGTGGAAGAGAAAAATTAATTAGTTTTTGAAAAGACAAGATTTTTACTGTGACATAAAATACTAAAATTAGAATACAAGAATACTCAAATTGAATCTAATTAAGTTTTGTAGCATAAAGGAATTAAATTAAAATTTATATTTAATAAGTGATAATAATTTAACCTACAGGATTATCAGAATACTAAATAATATGATAAAACAGAATGAGTTTTTAATTTCAAAATAACAAAAAGTTAAATTAAATTGATAACATCTTTATTCTTTAACATTATTAAAAGTATTACATAATTCAGAACAAAAAACACTCGTTTTATTGGTATGTTCTATTTCTTAGTGATCTACTCTGATACATTTCCATTATTTTGAATATTCCTTGCTAGTAGCAAAAATGTATAGGAAAATTCATAATTATTTGACTTGGACATGAAAGACAGTCTTACTCTCTTTTTTTAAAAATACATAAGGCAGCTACTTTCTTTGATGTCATTAAGGTATTTTATAATTGACATTGTCATCGAATCAAATTAAAACATATAGAGAATTTACATTGTTAATATCATTGACTAAAATACCGTCAGGATCTATGTCTTCATTATGTGAAGTTTAGTAAGTGAGAAGTAATTATTTTTATAGAATTTCAACACATTCAACAATAATTACCACTAGCTGGGGAGGTATTAAAATATTAAGAGCTACATTGCTGAATGCCTACATTATAACAAGTACCAAAGCTCTCACATCTGTTTGAGAACACATCTCTTCTCTTCTCTTCTCTTCTCTTCTCTTCTCTTCTCTTCTCTTCTCTTCTCTTCTCTTCTCTTCTCTTCTCTTCTCTTCTCTTCTCTCCTCTCCTCTCCTCTCCTCTCCTCTCCTCTCCTCTCCTCTTCTCTCCTCTCCTCCTTGCTTCTCTTCTCTTCTCTTTCTTTCTTTTTATTCTTTCTTTCTCCCTTCCTCCTCCTTTCTTTCCTTCTTTCATTCATTTGTAACAATACACAAACATTTAAATATTTCATATTTTTCTGTTTTTGATAAGGAAAGTCTCTTAGTGACAATGAAATAGAGTTGTATAGAAGGTTATTAAGTTTTATAGTCATAGCTATACTTTACTTGTTCACGACTCTACAACACATAGTCTTATTTTCAAATATTCTGAGATTGGGTCACAAAGTCTAATTTCATCAATTGAAATTAATTAAAACATTGGACATTTTTGGATGGTATGTTATTTTTCAGAAATCTTAGAAGAGTTACTGTTTAAAACAATTTAATTGTATGTGAAACAAAGATTTATTTATATAAAATTATATATCCTAGATAATTAAGAAATACTACTAATTAATAGTAATGTGTTAAATGTATTTGTGTAGAAAGAAGTGAATCAAATTTGAATTGATTGAAACTATACTAATGTCCTTGTCTAACAAGTAGTATTTTATGATTACCTCCAAACTTCGACTCACTGGTGGATAAAACAAGTAGAATTCCCTCTGTATGCCTATGGATAGTGCCTGTGAATGTGATTTTTTTTCTATGCCTATTGTCAATAAGAACACATTTTTATTCTTCTACTTATGTAAGATATATGAAGTTTTCCTCCACAATGGATTACAAGGGGAAAGCAAAGACAAACCCATGCTCCTATCCTCTGTCTTTGAAGAAAGTCAATAACAATATTCCAAATAGCAGCTAATCGGGACAGTATTGAGAGTATATTAGTCTCTGAGAACTGAGAAGGCAATAGGAAGAAAGAGCCACAATCAACTAAATGGAGACAACAACCAATATCCTAGGAAAAAGAGCTTGATATTTTTGCCCTGAAAAACATGAAATATAGTCTGGTAGTACCTGAGCAGAGGACACACACAGTCAAGAACTCCTAAACAATAGAGTCAGGCCGACTGTTGTTTTGTTTTGCTTTGTTTTGTTTTTGCATAACTTATTTTATTTTATTTTACTGAATATTTCAAATGTTATCCCCTTTCCCAGTTTCTGATCCATAAATCCCATATCACATCCCCATACTCCTTCTTCTATGAGGGTATTCCCTCACCCACCCACACCTTCCACCTCCCAGCCCTGGCATTCTCCTACACTGAGGGATCCAGCCTTGGTAGGACCAAGTGCTTTTTCACCCACTGGGGCCCAATAAGACTATCCTCTGCTACACATGCAGTTGGAACCATGGGTCTGTCCATGTATATTCTTTAGATGTTGGTTTAGTCCATGGGTGCTCTGCTTGTTGAGATTGCAAACTCCTCCAGCTCCTTCAAACTTTTCTCCAACTCCTCCAATGGGGACCCCATTCTCAGTTCAATGGTTGGCTGCCAGCATTCACTTCTGGCAGAGCATCTTAGGATACAGCTATATCAGACACTATGTGGTAAATAGTAGGCAGTCCTAGAAAATGTGTTTACATCTCTGTTAATTGTTGATTTGGGACTTCAATTTGAGAATGAGTAATATGAGAATTAAGAGTATAGTGACTGTCAAAGAAAGAGTCATGTTGTGCTTTATAAATAGTTAATTGGTTAGGCTTTCTTTTTTTATTTATTTATTTATTTATTTTTATTTTTTTCCATCTTAATGAACTTGAGTATTTCTTATTTACATTTCGATTGTTGTTCCCCTTCACGGCTTCCTGGCCAACATCCCCCTAACCCCTCCCCCTCCCCTTCTATATGGGTGTTCCCCTCCCCATCCTCCCCCCCATTACCGCCCTCCCCACAACAATCATGTTCACTGGGGGTTCAGTCTTGGCAGCACCCTTCTACTGGTGCTCTTACTAGGCTATTCATTGCTACCTATGAGGTTGGAGCCCAAGGTCAGTCCATGTATAGTCTTCGGGTAGTGGCTTAGTCCTGGAAGTTCTAGTTGGTTGGCATAGTTGTTCATATGGGGTCTAAAGCCCCTTCAAGCTCTTTCAGTCCTTTCTCTGATTCCTTCAACGGGGGTCCTGTTCTGAGTTCAGTGGTTTGCTGCTGGCATTCGCCTATGTATTTCCTGGATTCTGAATGTGTCTCTCAGTAGAGATCTACATCCGGTTCCTGTCAGCCTGCACTTCTTTCCTTCATCCATCTTATCTAGTTTGGTGCCTGTATATGTATGGGTCACATCTGGGGCAGGCTCTGAATGGGCATTCCTTCAGCCTCTGTTCTAAACTTTGCCTCCCTATTCCCTCCCAAGGGTATTCTTGTTCCCCTTTTAAAGAAGGAGTGAAGCATTCACATTTTGGTCATGCTTCTTGAGTTTCATGTGTTCTGTGCATATAAGGTAATTCGAGCATTTGGGCTAATAGCCACTTATCAATGAGTGCATACCATGTGTGTTTTTCTGTGATTGGGTTACCTCACTCAGGATGATATTTTCCAGTTCCATCCATTTGCCTATGAATTTCATAAAGTCATTGTTTTTGGTAGCTGAGTAATATTCCATTGTGTAGATGTACCACATTTTCTGTATCTATTCCTCTGTTGAAGGGCATCTGGGTTCTTTCCAGCTTCTGGCTATTATAAATGAGGCTGCGATGAACATAGTGGAGCATGTGTCTTTGATATATGTTGGGGCATCTTTTGGGTATATGCCCAAGGGAGGTATAACTGGGTCCTCAGGTAGTTCAATGTCCAATTTTCTGAGGAGCCTCCAGACTGATTTCCAGAATGGTTGTACCAGTCTGCAATCCCACCAACAATGGAGGAGTGTTCCTCTTTCTCCAAATCCTTGCCAGCATTTGCTGTCACCTGAGTTTTTTAACTTAGCCATTCTCACTGGTGTGAGGTGAAATCTCAGGGTTGTTTTGATTTGCATTTATTTCCCTTATGACCAAAAGTCATCAATAAAAATTAGGAAGGACACTTCATATTCATCAAAGGAAAAGTCCACCAAGATGAACTCTCAATCCTAAATATCTATGCTCCAAATACAAGGTCACCTACATACATAAAAGAAACCTTACTAAAGCTCAAAGCACACGTTGAACCTCATGCAATAATAGTAGGAGATGTCAACACCCCACTCTCATCAATGGACAGATCATGGAAACAGAATTTAAACAGAGACATAGACAGACTAAGAGAAGTCATGAACCAAATGGACTTAACAGATATTTATAGAACATTCTATGCTAAAATAAAATGATATACCTTCTTCTCACCACCTCATGGTACTTTCTCCAAAATTGACCATATAATTGGTCATAAAACAGGCCTCAACAGATACAGAAAGACAGAAATAAGCCCATGTGTCCTATCAGACCACCACGGGCTAAACCTGGTCTTCAACAACAATAAGGGAAGAATGCCCACATATACATGGATGTTTGAACAATGCTATACTCAGTGATAACCTGGTCAAGGGAGAAATAAAGAAAGAAATTAAACACTTCTTAGAATTTAAGGAAAAAGAATGCAAAACATACCCAAACTTATGGGACAAAATGAAAGCTGTGCTAAGAGGAAAACACATAGCTCTGAGTGCCTGCAGAAAGAAACAAGAGAGATCATGTATCAGCAGCTTGACAGCACACATAAAACTCTAGAACAAAAAGAAGTAAATACACCCAGGAGGAGTAGAAGGCAGGAAATAATCAAACTCAGAGCTGAAATTAACCAAGTAGAAACAAAAAGGAATATACAAAGAATCAACAGAATCAAAAGCTGGTTCTTTGAGAAAATCAACAAGATAGATAAACCCTTAGCCAGACTAATGAGAGGACACAGAGAGTGTGTCCAAATTAACAAAATCAGAAATGAAAAGGGAGACATAACTACAGAATCAGATGAAATTAAAAAATCATCAGATCCTACTACAAAAGCCTATAATCAACAAAACTTGAAAATCTGGAGGAAATAGACAATTTCCTAGACAGATACCAGGTGTCAAAGTTAAATAAGGAACAGATAAACCATTTAAACAACCCCATAACTCCTAAAGAAATAGAATAGAATTCAAGCCCATATCTAAACAAAGTAAAAGCCATATACAGCAAACCAGTAGCTAATATTAAACTAAATGGAGAGAAACTTGAAGCAATCCCACTAAAATCAGGGATTAGACACGTCTGCCCACTCTCTCCCTACTTATTCAATATAGTTCTTGAAGTTCTAGCCAGAGCAATGCAACAACAAAAGGAGATCAAGGGATACAGATTGGAAAAGAAGAAGTCAAAATATCACTACTTGCAGATGTTATGATAGTATATTTAAGTGATCCCAAATGTTCCACCAGAGAACTACTAAACCTAATAAACACCTTCAGCAAAGTGGCTGGGAATAAAATTAACTCAAATAAATCAGTAACCTTGCTCAACACAAAAGAGAAACAACCCAAGAAAGAAATTAGGGAAATGACACCCTTCATAATATTCCCAAATAGTATAAAATACCTTGGTGTGACTTTAACCAAACAAGTGAAAGATCTGTACGATATGCAAAGAAGTCCAGGCTGACAGGAACCGGATGTAGATCTCTCCTGAGAGACAGAGCCAGAATACAACAAATACATAGGCGAATGCCATCTTTAAACCACTGAACTGAGAACGGACCCCTGTTGAAGGAATCAGAGAAAGGACTGAAAGAGCTTGAAGGGACTTTAGACCCCATATGAACAACAATGCCAACCAACCAGAGTTTCCAGGGACTAAGCCACTACCTAAAGACTATACATGGACTGACCCTGGACTCTGACCTCATAGGTAGCAATGAATATCCTAGTAAGAGCACCAGTGGAAGGGGAAACCCTTGGTTCTGCCAAGACTGTACCCCCAGTGAACTTGCTTGTTGGGGGGAGGGCGGTAATGGGGGGAGGATGGAAAGGGGAACATCCATAGAGAAGGAGAGGTGGAGGGGCTAAGGGGATGTTGGCCCGGAAACCGGGAAAGGGAATAACAATCAAAATGTAAATAAGAAATACCCAATTAATAAAGATGAAAAAAATAAATGTAGACCAAATATCAGGGAGATTCAGGTCCAGCTGGCCATGTCTTATCACTTAATGAGGTCTCCAATTCCTGGAGTGGATTATATCTAATTGATTTATTGATCAGAGAGCCTGCAAAGGAGCCCACAAATAAATCGTGCTATGTGCAAAGTTACTGATTTCTCTCTACAATCATGATGGTAAGACATTATTGCCATGTGAGGATTTGTTCTTGGCATCTGTATGTCTATCTTGAGCTTTATCTTTGGCTTTTTCTTCCGTTTGTTTGGTTCACTGACTTGTCTATTTTTTAAATTTCCTTTTAATTTATCAATTTAGATCCTTTTTTATATTCTAATGAGAGAGAAAGAAAGGCTATGGATTTGGTTAAGTAGGAAAGAGAATAAGTGTTAACACTGGATACATCCATAGACAGCCAGGAGCTCTTTATACTCAGCTCCTGGACAAACATGTCATCTCTAGGCAATAGTACTCTGACCTATAGGCTCTTCTCTTCTTCTTCCCTCTCACCCCCTCAGAGGCCACCTCTACCAATAACACCTCTCTCAAATCAGACAATGTTCCTGAATTTACTTCCTAATTTTCTCAAACTGTATCTAAAGACCTCAATATCCTCTGGCATTTTCATATTCCCTATTGCCCCCAGTCTTTAGGAAAGATGCAAAGAACTAGTGACTCCCTAAAAGCCACTCTTGTCAAATTGTCACAGGAACATTGCCTTGATTGGGTAAAACTTCTATCTCTGGCTCTTTTTATATTATATGCTCTCCCCAAGCAACCCCTTTTATCTCACCTTTGGAACTCATGTATGGATATCTGGTCCTAATTTCTGGTATTTAACCTAAATGCTCTCCCCTCTTTGATCACCTACTTACCTCATTATTTACCATCTGTGCTCTCTCCTATGGAACATTGCTGACAACAATCTACCATTGTCACACACTGTCTCCTGCCTACTTCGTGTCAAAACTGAAGACCACGTTCCTCTCTATTCTCAAGATCATTGGCCTCACCTCTCTGTTCTAAATGGCAGGGTCACTTCAAGGTAATTCTCATAACTTTCGCAGCTGCTAAATTCGAGGGACACTGTCATAGGGTTCACCTGTTTCAACTCAAACCTTTCATCCCTCTATATCAAAATGACTGTTCTTCAAATACATTGACCACAACAGAACCCTGCTCTCTTAACTCCAGAATATGTTGAGACCACCCACTTTGTCCCCAATCCCAGAAAAATGAGATTCCACTTCAGCAACTACACTCTTCCCCACTGGATTAGATATGGGCTTCTCATCCTCCCTCTGATGTTCATTTACATCCACGGTAGGTAGCCCTACATTTAGAGATTCAAGGTTTGAGAACCTCCCCATTGATAATAAACCAACTTCCCAAATAGGGTTAGGAAACTGCTCCATAGCCAGATGCCAAGAGCTCATCCAAATTGCTGTCATCCCTTTGTCCACCATTCCATCTAAATGTTATAATCCCTTTGTTTGCTTCCTGTATGATTAGACAAAAGATGATTGTAAAAAATGGCAGGCAAATATAGGGGTTTTACATATTCGTCTTGCCGATATATATGATAGGATCATGGAACAATCAATTTTCTATAAACAATGCAAAATCCTCTTCTATATTCAAGATCCATGGAATCTCAGTTGGGAAACAGGCATTATTGGTAAGATCTACTATAAAAAACAATCTGGGTCTCCACCAAGTACTATTCACATCCAGAGAAAATATGTCCCAATGGCCCAATCTCTAGATATTGGAAAAATAGGAGAAGTAATCAAACACTCCCCCAGGGCTCTTATTTCCTTGACATCCCCTTTCATATACAGTACTCTCGTCTCATTTTCCTTCTGCTTCAGACCCTAACATTGGCTTATCTACTCCTGGTCTGTTTGTTTTAAAGATAGTTGGCTATTATCCATGGCATGTTTTAGTAACTCTAAACTCCCTAGACTGCAACAGAACCATGACTATTGATGCCTCATCTCTGCCACAGGGCCCTACAGTCCAGAACAGGTTAACTCTCTGTGGCACTCAGGTATATCATCGTCTACCTGCCAGCTGGTCAGGAGTTTGACAGTTTGTGTTCCTTTACCCTGAATTAGGAGTAATCCATGGAAGTTAGTTTCTACCAATCCTGTAGACATAATACCTGACCAATATAACAAGAGGGCAGTTTAAATCGTGTCATTCCTGGTCAATGAGATGCTATAATAACTATAGGTGCTGGTACTGCAATAGCAAGGCTCACTACCTCCCTAACCTTATACAATAAATTCTCTGTCTAGCTGGACAAAAGACTTCAAGACTTTTGTGACCCAAGCTATGCTCTACATCCAAAGATAGATCAATTCCTTAGCAGCAGTGGTGCTTCATAACCAGTGGGGACTAGGTGTTTTTTACCGTTAAAGAAGTTGGTCTTTGCCTTTTTCTCCATGACTTCTGATTTTATGTGAACAAGTCTAGGAAAATGAGAACCAAAATCCAGCAGCTACAATCAGACGTCTAAAAATGCAGTAACCAGTGTGAGTCCTCTAATTACTGGGATTTTGAAAACCCTATAGAGAGATGTATACTGCCCTTACTAATGCCTCTTCTCCTCAGTCTTCTGGCTTTACTATTTGCTCCCTCCCTTATTGTCTCCACAGTCCTTCAAAGACTAATTCAAAACTTTCAATTAACCACCTCCTTTTACAGGATTTCTAATCACTGTCCACAGAGAAGCCTTATATAAACAACTATAGAATGGACCCCGATGGTGAAGGTCAGCTATGCCTCCAAATTGTTAATAAACCTAAACAGCAGAAATCAGTTTAACAGGTCCGATGCCTTTATTCCTGCCTCACCATCAGCACCCCCCTTTATCCCTCCCTTTATGATAAGAAAAGGAGAAGAATATTAGCACCAGGTATATCCATGGACAGCCAGAAGCTATTTATGGTCAGCTATTAGAGCCAGCAATGAGACAGTCATGGTAACCACCACACATCTCTTTACACATGCATCATATCCTTATGGCCTGGATAAAAGAGACATACTCAGACACACAGCCCCTTCTTCTCTTCTTCCCTTTCACCCCACTCAGAGGCCACCTCTTACATGAAAAATGCAACCTGGTGTGCTCCATCTGGGATTGTACTGCTTATTCCAATAGTAAGTATATGAGAGAAGTTGGCGAAAAGTAAAAAGTGATCAGATACATCGGATGACAGAAAATTATATTAATCACTCTTGTCAATGAGCAAAGAGTCATCTTGTTGATGGTGTTGTTCTTATATCAGTCAGGGGCAGAATTGATGGCAGTTTTTTGTCCATCATAGTTTAATACCTAGCTTGATGAAGCTGTTATGCCCATGACTCAAAAATAAAATAAAATCCATGCAGTACAACACAGGAGGAGGAAGACAGAGACCTGTGGACTGCCATGCCAGCCACAAATCTGCTAGAGGATGTCAGTCAGGGGTCTGACAGCTATGATGCCAAACTCTAGCAGTAGCTACCATAATGTGTGAGTATGTGATAGTCTTATGGGAGAGAAAGAAAAGTGGGGCTACTTGAGCATTAGGAGAAAGATGAAAGTGAAGACTCAAGGGTAGGTAGAAAGGATTAGCCTGTTGTGAAAGCCCAGCCCTACTACCTGGGGTCATGTTGTGGTTCCCCGACTGAGCTGCTGCTGAGGAATGCTGTTGCTGGGTCCATGGCATCACAGCAGCAGGTATCAGTTGTAATGTCTATGGCTCATATTACCAATAAAGAGCATGTACATTTCCTTGGCCCATATTACCATTAAAGAACCTGGAGACATCCCTGGGAGGGGTAGCTGTTGGGGACCACATGGATGTCTAGGGGTTCTGCAGAAATAGCTCTGTCCCTCACTGGATGCAGTGCTCTGGAGAGCTGGTCCCATGTGCTATCTTCAGTAGCACTCAGGAGGGCAGGTCCTGTACCTCACACAGGCAGGAAAGTGTAGGCAATTCTGGTGGCAGGTATGTAGGTGAACAGCCCTGATATAAGGACAATCTGAGAGCTGACCCTGACACTCAACTGCAGTGAGGTGGCACAGTTGCAGAGGCAATACACACGCCCTATCTCTTGTTATCTTCAGCAGTCTGGAAAGCTGCCCCTGGGGTTATGAGCTCAGGAGAACTAGTCCTGCCTTTTGCCAGCCGCAGCATTCAGGAAAGCAGGCCCTGCTCTTTGCCTGGACAGTACAACAGAGCCTACCCTGGAGGCAGGACACAGGTGACATAACTATAAGGTTTCCTGGGTGTTAGGATGGTATCCCCACCCCCTTCAGCACCTGTGATGGCTAGGAGAGCTGGCTTTGGGATCATGAGTCTGATAGAGCTACCCTGTCCCTTCACTGGTTGTACAACTTGGGAGAGCATGTCGTGTGCTTTGTCTGGGCAATGCAGTGGGATTTGCCGTGATGTCAAAGGCACTGGCAAGCCAGTCTTGAGGGTGTGAGTCAGTAAAGCTGGCCCAGTCCCTTTCAGCCTATAGCACTTGGGACACTGGCCTTTCATCTTGACTGGGCAGCACAGTACAGCTATTTCTGAAGGCTTGGGAGCTGGCCCTCAGGACACAAGTGCAGGAGCACTAACCCTGTCTCTTGCCAATGGGAGTATTGGGTGGCCTAGCCAAAGCAGTACTGGAGAGCTCACCCTGATTTTACAGAGAAGGGAGAGCCAATGGGCTGACTGGCTTGACTGACACTCAGACCCAGATTCAGTGCTGTAAGTTGCCCCCCCCCCAATATCTATATCATCTACAAAAGGTTGAGGTGCATTAAAGAGAAATGAGCAGGACTGGGATTCACAAGGTTCAAACTTGGAATGAGTCCATACAAAGTTTAAAAATAAATATTTTCAATTTAAAAAAGAAAAAGTAAACCAGTAACGGTCACATTAAATTTTATCATTGGGTGTTCTAATTGACACAAGTACTTTTCAGGTTTAGAATTAGTAAATGATAAATAAATATTATGTGTAATTTTAAGCAGTTTTGAGTTATTTCATATTTGACTCTCATATATTGACTCATCTTATTTTAATTAAAAAAATCAAGAAACACATTCCTCTTTGTAAGGGAACAATAGAGAACCGTGTGCAAAGTTTATTAATTGTTCTGACAAATAAAACTTTTTGGCCTAATGTTAAGACATTATCAAAATGGAGCTGGAAAGATGATAAAGAACACTTGCTGCTCTTTCAGAGAAACCAGGTTCATTTCCAAGCATCCACAAGTCTGTTTGCCACTCATTATAGGGTGATCCAATACCAACTTCAGTTCAAGTATGCACATGTTGCTCAGACATAAATGTAGGCAAACACTCATATGCATAAAGTAAGTCTTTTAAACATATTAGAAAAGACTTATCTTTTATAAAGTAGCTAGAATTTGAAGATGCTGGCAAAAACTTACTATGATCACAGATGAAAAGATGAGTGTGCAATGATTATAACTTACTCTTTCCTGAGGTGACTCGGTATGAATCAACTGATTTCCTTCCTTCCTTCCTTCCTTCCTTCCTTCCTTCCTTCCTTCCTTCCTTCCTTCCTTCCTTCCTTCCTTTTTCTCTTTTTTTTAACAGAGCTGAGGATGAAAACCAGGGCCTTCTGCTTGCTAAGCAAGAAATCTACCACCGAGCTACATCCCCAACCCCATTTCTTTTTCCATTATTGGATTCTTGTTGTTGTTGTTTTGTACATTTGGCATTTTGACTAATATGTGGTGGGAGGAATTTCATTTGTGGTCAAATCTATTTAGAGTTATATAGACCTTGTATGCTTATGGCCATCTCTTTCTTAGGTTAGGGAAGTTTTCTTCTTTAATTTTTTGGAAGATATTTACTGGCACTTTAAGTTGGGAATCTTCACTCTCTTCTATACCTATTACTGTTACGTTTGCTCTCATTGTCTCCTGGATTTCCTGGAAGTTTTGGATTAGGAGCTTTTTCTATTTTACATTTTCTTTGACTGTTGTATCAATGTTTTCTATGGTATCTTCTGCCCCTGAGATTCTCTCTTCTATCTTTTGTATTCTGTTGGTGATGCTTGCATCTATGCCTCCTGATCTCTTTCCTAGGTTTTCTATCTCCAGGGTTATCTTACTTTGTGATTTCTTTATTGTTTCTATTTCCAATTTTAGATCCTGGACGGTTTTCTTCAATATCTTCACCTGTTTGATTGTGTTTTTCTGTACTTCTTTAAGGGATTTTTTGCGTTTCTTCTTTAAGGTATTCTACTTGTTTACCTGTGTCATCCTGTATTTCTTTAAGGGAGTTATCTATGCCCCTAAAAGGCTCTATCATCATCATGAGACATGATTTTAAATCTAAATCTTGCTTTTCCAGTGTTTTAGGATATCCAGTATTTGCTTTGGTTGGAGAACTAGGCTTTGATAATGTCATGTAGTCTTGGTTCCTATTGCTTAGGTTCATGCACTTGCTGATGGCCATCTAGTTATTTCTGGTGCTAGCTGGTCTTGCTATCTTGGACAGTGGCTTGACCCTCCCGTAAGCTGTTGTGTCAGCACTCCTAGAGACCTGCTTTCTCCCAGTGGCATCTCTGTACAGAGAGCAGTGTCATAGAGTCAGCTCCAGGCACAGGCAGAAACCAGAAGGATCCTGTCGCAGGCTACTCCTCAGTTCCTGTTTCCAGAGAGTTCCAGGTGGGTTCCTTTTTGGTCAGGAATGTGAGCAGAAGTGGTGATCTCCCCTGAGGTCTCAGGATAGTCTGCACTTCTGAGAGTCCAGCCCTCTACCTCACAGGATCTGGGTACAGATTGCTGTGGGACTGGGCCAGCTCCGGACACAGGCAGAAACTGGAAGGCTCAAGTGATTTTCATTCTTCATTTTCCCATCCTAGATGGTCTTCATTTTTTTGGGGGGGGGGTCAGGCTAAAAACCTTGGTTTTACAAACTTATCTTCCTAAGGTTTTATAAGTATTTTGGCCTTTGTCAGTAAGAGGTTCTCATATGCTACCTAGTCAATAAAAATTAGTTAAGTTTTTATGGGCTGCATCTTTTGACAGTTAATGCAGCTTTAGCATGTTTTTTTTGTTTTCTTCAGAAGCATCAATAAACAACTTAGAGTCCTAAAACACCATTGAAGATATAAAGGAAAAACCAGGAATACAATTTTTGAAGGCATAATCTAACAAATCTCTTTGTGCCTTTTAAGCCCACCCTTTCGGATGGTGTCTTCATTTATCAATATACCAATGCCTAGGCACTCAACAGTTGTATTGTCTGTTTCTGCATTTCCTTTCAGAGTATATCAATCATTTCCAAAATATGGATGTTTAATCATTCCTTGGTTTCTCTTAACAATTTTGTATTTCTTTCCATAATATATTACTCAAACTTAGAACTCAGAGATTTTCATGCTTTCAAAATATTGGAAGAAGCCAGCTTTCTATGAGAATAGATATACGTTTTTAGTTTTATGGAAGGAAGCGTTCCTAATAATCTATTCTGCAGACATTTTTAAGAAGAGCTCTACATTGGAAATTATGTCATTATGTACTGTTAAGATTATTAGACTCATATTGTACCAAATGTGCTCACATAGAAAATTTGTATTTCATTGTATAATTATTCGATTTATTAGACATATATTGCCACTCAAAAGCATTTAAATAAACCATAGGTAAAGACAAGGAAATAATTAAAAATCTTTAAATAAGTACAATTTGTAATTAACTGTTGCAAATCTGGAAGTGATTTGACATTTTTCAGAATATGACAAATCAAATGAAAAAACACTTTCCAACAAAAGAGCAATAAAATCTTATATAGTTTTTCTCTGCAACCTATCTATTAGAAGAAATTAAAATATCCCATGCCCTGCCCCTGTTTCTATGCTGTGTTCCCTCACCCATCTACCCTTCTATGTTAATGAGAAAGTTTATGTAATATTGACTTATAATATCATTATGAGTTTCAACAACAAAAATGTATTAATTATTTCCCTGTGTCATGCATAATTACATTTATGTACGTTGGTATTTCTCTGATTTGTAGATGACAAGGGAACTCTAAACTGTATTGTTCAGTTTAGTAATGGGATTAAAAAAGGAAGTTATTTTGATAACAGGTATACACATTAACAAACAGAATGTTTAATTTTCCGGTATTGGAAAGTGACATTATTTTCCCTTGCATAAACATTTACTCTTCATATTTTTACTTATCATTTTTCTTCCTCCCAGCACATAAAGAAAAACTGAGGTCTAGTAGGAAAAATCCACATGATATTTTATTTGTAATTTTAAAGTTTTTATAGGACACACACACACACACACACACACACACATATATATATATATATATATATATATATATATACATACATATATATATATATTCCCTCCCCAACATTTACAAACTTCTCTCTACCTCCCTAATAAACAAATTTCCTTTTCTCTCTCCTACTCCAAATAAAAGAAAAATAAAGAAGATCACAGTAAAACCATAAATACCAAAACAAAACATGGAATTCACTTTGTTTGATATTTTTTCCTTTTTTTATTGGATATATTTCTTTATTTACATTTCAAATGTTATCCGCCTTTCCTGGCTTCCTGTCCATAAGCCCTCTATCTCCTCCCGTTCCCCATAAAGGTATTCCCCCCTATCCATTCCCCCTTACTGACCCCCCAACATTCCCCTGCACTGGGTGTCCAACCTTGGCAGGACCCTTCTACAGGTGTCCCAACAAGGCTATTCTCTGCTACATATGCAGTTGGAGCCCTGGGTCAGTCCATGTATAGTTTTTGTGTTCACTTCATTTTAGATAAGGATTCTTGGGCATTTAGTCTGGCCTGGAGTGTGGTCCAATGACGATTGGACAGGAGAGATAGAGAGACAGAGACAAAGGCAGGAGCGGGGAGGTTTCCAATGTTACCAGATAACAATTGCAAATAATTTTTTAAATTGGATATTTTATTTACATTTCAAATATTATCCCCTTTCCTGTTTTCCATCCCAAAATCCCTCCTCATTCCCCCTCCCCCTTCTTCTATGAAGGCATTGCTCCACCCCTTCCTGCCTCCCCACCCTGACATTCCCCTACAGTGGGGCATTGAGGCTTGGAAGGACCAAGGGCTTCTCCTCCCATTGGTGCCCAACAACCCCATCCTCTGCTACATATGCAGCTGGAGCCATGGGTCTGTCCATATGTACTCTTTCGATAATGGTTTGGTGCCTGGGAGCTCTGTTTGGTTGGTATTGTTGTTCTTATGGGGTTGCAAACCCCTTCAACTCCTTCAATCCTTTCTAACTCCTCCAATGGGGACCTCGTTCTCAGTTTAATGGTTGCCTGTGAGCATTCGACTGTATTTATCATGCTCTGGCAGAGCCTCTCAGGAGACAGCTATATCAGGCTTCTGTCAGCATCCACTTCTTGGCATCAGCAAAATTGTGTAGGTTTGGTGGCTGTATATATATGAACTGGATCCCCAGGTGGGGCAGGCTATGGATGGCCAGTCCTTCAGTCTGCTCAAAAATTTGTCTCCTTAGAACCTCTCTTAAATATTTTATTCCCCTGTGTTCTCTAAGTTTTATTTATTTAGGACCTTTACCTGTTTTTGTTTGTTTGTTTTAGTTTTTTGTTTTATAGATCGGTCTTGCCTTAGGAACACAAAGAGAGATGATATCATACCATATCAGGAACAGAAGTTAACTTTTTTGAGCAATATCAGAAAGAATAATATGATAATTTGCTAATAAGTATTTGTTATTTTATAGATACAGATAAAATAGTTTATTTACTTTACAAGTAATATTAGAGATATTTACAGAATCCATGATTTAAAAAACTCTTCTGTGATAAAATTTTCTTAAAATTTCCCCTAGCAAAAACTGTAAATTTGTTAGAAGAAAATTAATACTTGTTAAATTATCAAGTACTATAGGACAAGGTGTTATAAAACAAAACACACAGGTGGAAAACATTTTATTTTCTACTTCATATAACATTATTTAAGACCACATGACTTCAAATGTCTTTCCTGTAACTTTTATGAGTTAAAGGTGCAACTTAAAATATTTATTGATACTATAAATATTATTTTTTCCTATATATTAATGATTTTAATGAATGTCATATCCATTATATCTCTTGCTCCTTTGGTCTAAAGGATAAACAGAAATCTATAAAATCAAATGCCTACACTATATACTCAAAACTGTTTTTTAAGAGAATATACACACAAAGCAAATCTATACCAGCAACTGTTAGTTCAAAAATTACACACAATTCACAAAGCAAATTTTAAGTTTTAATAAAAAAACAATGGCCAAATTAAAGAAAATTTAAGCATCAGATTTAGGATCTTAAATTTTAGGCCATTCAGAAATAAAGTTTGTGAATAAGAATTATTTCATAAACATATATGTATAAATATGAATAGGTATCTACAGGATCTGTGGTGCCAGAGAAAATTCTTTAAAGAAAAAAATTGCACTTTTAGATTTTCAGGATGCTATCAAATTTACACTTCAAGTGAAATACAGCTACCTATCCAAGTGCTTTTTGCACAAGTGTTCAGGTGACACTTGAAAACACAATCTGAAAACACAACGCTTTTTATTTATTTGCAGAATAGGAAGAACCAAACAGAATTCAGAATTCTGACCAAAAAAATTCCAGATAACTGCAATTAATTAAATACTAAAAAGCCTGGCTTTCTATCTGGAATGAATAAAATTTTACTAGTAATTTTTTTCCAATCTCTGCAGGAAGATTTCCCACCTTAATACAAATGTAACACCATCTTTTTGATTCATGTACAACTTGGCTCACACCCCAGTATATAAGGACAAAAAATAAATGTATAATAAAAGATCGGATAAATGAGGAGAGGCTTTTTGGTCTGGAATTCTTCACCTACGAGTAAAGAAGCAGCACTGTAGGCAGGCCAAAACACACCACATAGTTTTATAAAGACCACCAAAAGTATAGGGGCTGTTACAATGAGAGGAAATAATGAATATCCTATAACTCCAAGAACCTAACCATATGCAACTTATCCAGCAAGAACTCTAGCCAGTAAGATATTTGTCAGTGAACCAAATATCCAAATGTTATAATCCATGTGACCACCCTAAACTGCCCATATAACGATATCACAGAGAAGAAAAGAACAACAGCCAGTGGACCCCAAAAGTCAGGATTGTCTCTCACCACTTGTCTATTAAACTGAACGATGGCATTGACATCAAAACAAAACGGATTTGCTAGTAAATACCCTTTAGGTCAATGTCCAATTCTTCTAAAAGTAGCTTGTTATCCTCATCATCAACTTCCAAACCAAGCCATAGGCTCTTTTGTCTCAAAAATGTGGTAGCTATAGATTCTTTGATAAAATCTCCACTTGGCACCAAGCTTTTACTTGACCTCTGGAGCTGCTATAGAACCATTGAGATCTTCCCTGTCTGTGAAGAGACAAAGGTGAAGTCCCCTTAGCAGACTCATAGGCAGGGTTGGGGGGATTGGGGGTTGAGGGCGGGGTTAGGGTGGGGTTCAGGCCAGGAGGCTGCATCCTGCTGGTCACAGAGCCTGCTGAGGTGCTGAGGAGTAGCTGGGCCCTGTCCTCAGGGACTTTGTTCCCTCTCCTAAGAAGTACTGAAGCATACCCACTTTGATCATCCTACTTCCTGAGCTTCATGTGGTCTGTGCATTTTACCTCGGGTAATCCGTGCTTTTGGGCTAATATCCACTTCCACTTAACAGTGAGTGTATACTACGTGTTTTTTTCTTTTTGTTTGTTTGTTTGATTTTTTTTTCGTGATTGGGTTACCTCACTGAGAATATTTTCTTGTTCCATCCATTTTCCTATGAATGTCATGAAGTCATTATTTTTAATAGCTGTGTAGTATTCCATTGCGTAAATGTACAATATTTTTAGTATCCATTCTTCTGTTCAGGGATATCTGGGTGATTTCCAGCTTCTGGCTATTATAAATAAGGCTGCTATGAACATAGTGGAGGCTGTGTTCTTGGTCTATGTTGGAGCATCATTTGGATATATATATGCCCAGGAGTGGTATAGCAGGGTAATCAGGTAGCACTATGTCCAATTTTCAGAGGAACATACAGAATGATTTCCTGAGTGGTTGTACTTATTTGCAATCCCACCAAAAATGGAGGAATATTCCTCTTTCTCCACATCCTTTCCAGGATTGTTGTTACCTGAGTTTTTTTTTTTTTTTTTTTTATCTTAGCTATTCTGACTGGCATGAGGTAGAATCTCAGGGTTGTTTTGATTTGCCTTTCCCCGGTGGTTAAGGATGTTGAACATTTCTTTAGGTATTTCTCAGCCATTCAGTATTTCTCAGATGAAAATTCTTTGCTTAGCTCTCTATGCCAATTTATAATAGAGTTATTTGGGCCTCTGGAGTCTAACTTCTTGAGTTCTTTGTATATTTTGGATATTAGCCACTCTGTTGGTTGCCATTTTGTACTAATGACAGTGTCCTTTGCCATACAGAAGCTTTGCAATTTTATGAAATCTCATTTGTTTAATCCAGAGGAAATAGTTTCTTAAAGATAGAATTTTGCAATCACTTCCCTGTGACAGTGATGTGACCCAATTTCAATTTTGTATTCTCCAACTCAATGGTGAATAGCAGTATTTCCTCTCTCAACTCCATCATTCTTTTCTTATGTGTACATTAGAAATGAAAAAGAAGCAGTACTGACTATCATATGAACAAACTTTTGGGGGAATCACTGTCCCTGACCTCAAGCTCTACTACAAAGCAATAATGATAAAAACTGCATGGTATTGGTATAGAGACAGACATGAAAACCATAGAAAAGAATTGAAGACCCAGGAACCAGGAACACACACATATTTATGGATACTTGATTTCTAACAAAGAAGCCAAAAATATACAATGGAAAAAAATAATGCATCTTCAATAAATGGAGCTGGTATAACTGGCACTCTGCCTATAGAAAAAAATTAAAATAGATCCATATTTGTCCTCTTGCACTAAGCTCATGTCCAAGTGGATCAAGGACCTCCACATAAAACCAGATACACTGAATTTAATAGAAGAGCAAGTAGGAAAGAACCTCAAACTCATTGGCACAAGGAGAAATTTCCTAAGCTGAACTTCAGTGTCTCTGGCTCTAAGATCAAGAACTGATAAATGAGATCTCAAAGCTTCTGTAAGGCAAAGGACATAGTCAATAGTACAAATTTGCAACCTATAGATTGGGAGAAAAAAATCTTCACTAACACTACATCTGATAGAGAGATAATATCCAAAATCTATAAAGAACTCAAGAAACTAACCTCTGAAAAGTCAAGCAAGCCAATAAAAATGAGGTAAACTGCTAAAAAGAGAATTCACAACAGAGGAATCTCAAATGGCCAAGAAGCACTTAAAGGAAATATTCAATATACCTAGAGATCAGGGAAAGGCAAATCAAAATGACTGTGATTCAACCTTACACCAATCAGAATGGCTAAGATCAAAAAGTTAGGCAACAGCACATGTTGGTGAGGATTGTACTAACACTCTAGAAATAATTCTGCCTGTTTCAGAAAATTGGAAATAGATCTACCTGAAGACCCATATAGACTATTCTTAGGCATTGCTCCATGATACCACAGAGACACATTCTCACAACATTCTTAGTGGAGTTATTTGTATTAGCCAGAAGCTGAAAACAACTCAGATGTCTCACAAATAAAGAGTGGATATAGAAAATCTCGTTCATTTACACAATAGAATTCTATTCCTTTACTAAAAATGAGGGCATCATGAGTTTTGCAGACAAATGGATGGAACTAGAAAATATCATCTTGATGAGGTAACTCAGACCCGAAAGGGCATGCATGGTATGTACTCACAAATACCTGGATATTAACGAAAAAGTACATAGGAAACAATTAACAGAAATCAAGAAGGTTGACAAGCAGAAGGGCCCCAGTGAGGATGCTTTAATCCCACTTGGGACAGAAAGGAAAACAGTCATGGGAAACAGAGGGAAGGGAGAATCTGGGTGGTAAAGAGTACAGGTAAAGGAAGAGGGGAACATGGTCAGTTATTGGGGCAGACCAGAAGTGAAGCTCTAAGGACCAGCAGAAAGAATAGAAACTGGCAAACTTGGGAGGTAAGAGGTCGAGATCCCCCAAGGAGTACACATGGGCAGATGCATGGCTCCAGCTGATCAAAGGGAGGAGAAGCCCTTGATCCTGCCAAGGCTGGACCCCCCAGTGTAGGGGAATGTCAAAGCAGGGAGACAGGAAGGGGTTTTTGGATGGGTGAGGGAACACCCTCATAGAAGAAGAAGGAGGGGGAATGGGATAGGGGGTTTATGGATGGGAAACCGGGAAAGGGGATAACATTTGAAATGTAAATAAAAATATTTAATAAAAAATAAAAACTATGTATCAGATAGAAAAAAAAGAAAGTATCAGAGATTCAGGAGGTGAGAAGATCTCCAGAATCAATGTGAGGGACCTTACATGAAATGCCCAACAGTGAAGAAAGAGAACTCGTAGTGTCCACCTCCAGTAGAAAGACAGGGCATAAATTGGAGTGATGAGCTTGCCATTCCACAATCAAAAACTCTGACAAATTGTTTCTGTCGAAAAGAACTGCAGAAAGAAAAATGGAGATGAGACTGAAGGAAATGTGTTGAATGACAGGCCCAATTTGAGATCCATCTCCAGCGCAGTCTCCAAGAACTGACACTATTACTGATGCTATCGTGTGCTTGCACACAAGCACCGACCATCACAGTCCTCTGAGAGGCCCAACAAGCAGCTAACTGAGACAGAGGCAGATAAATTTATGCTCAAACATTGTACTGAAGTCAGGACGAAGGAGGAGGGCTAACCCATAGGAAGACAAGTAGTATCAACTAACCTGGACCCCTGAGATCTCTCGGACACTGAGCCATCAACCAGGCAGTATACAGGAGTTGTTCTGAGGCTACCCACACATATACAGCAGAGTACTGCCTGGTCTGTACTCAGTGTGAAAAGTGGAGTCCAACCCTAGAGAGATGTGAGGTTCCAGTGAATGAGGAGGTCTATTGTGGGACATCCTCCTGGAAATGGGAGCTGAGGAATGAGGTGAGGTACTATGGAAGGGCAGATCAGGAGGGATGCAAAGACAGAACTGTAAAAAGATAAAAGTAAAAAAAAAAGAAAAAGAAAACAACAAACAAAAACTCTTGGCTCACTTTATCTAGTTTCATGGCTTTGAGCACATGTACTGATGACTCAAAAGTGTATATATATAATGTTTGAAGCTCTCCATCACAAATTTCATAAATATGATTACATATTTGACATGTACACTTTGGTATATTAACATGTATCATTAAAATTCAAAATGTCAAAGTTAAAACTTTATATACTTCAGTTATGTGGCTTTTCCATTTGTGATTTCAAATCACTAAAATTCACTTGCCTTCCCCCCCCCAAAAAAAAAACCCAAAACAAAAAAGCCATCAAACTTTGTCAGATGTAGATGTATTTCATTTGTTAGTCTTTCTGTATATTTTGATTAAATCTATGAAGCAGTTAATTATTCTTAAATCTAGCTGATAACCCAAGAGTAAGGCATATAAGCCTTCACAGGGGAATGAAATCTGAACAGATCACAGAAGCATGATGACTTTCTATGTTTAAAAACACAAATAATTATGTTGTAGATACTTTACATGGAGTTTTGTTCTGCATATTGCTTTCCCATTCCACTTAATCTAAGAATTATATGGAAACTCTAAGGGGCCTTCCAGTCGCTCATTGGGGAGTATTTCTGGCACTCACATTAAT